>NW_010401913.1:0-18366 GCF_000710305.1 Buceros rhinoceros silvestris
GCATCCTGGCTTGTATCAGCAACAGTGTGACTAGCAAGACCAGAACTGTGATTGTTCCGCTGCACTCAGCACTGGTGAGGTCGCACCTCGAATACTGTGCCCAGTTTTGGGCCCCTCACTCCAAGAAGGACATTGAGGTGCTGGAGTATGTCCAGAGAAGGGCAACAAAGCTGGTGAAGGGTCTAGAGCACAAGCGAGGTGAGGAACAGCTTAGGGAGCTAAGGATGTTTAGTCTGGAGGAAAGGAGGCTCAGGGGAGACCTTCTCGCTGTTGACAACTACCTGGAAGGAGGTTTTAGTGAAGTGGCGAGGAGTGGCTGAGGGAAGTGGGTTTTTTAGCCTGGAGACAAAGAGGCTCAGAGAAGACCCTGTCACTCTCTACAATTAACTGAAAGGAGATTGTGGTGAGGTGGGGGTCAGTCTCTTCTCCCAGGTAACAAGTGATAGGAGGAAATGGCCTCAGGTTGTGTCAGGAGCAGTTTAACAGGCTGCCTGGAAGAGTGGTGGAGTTCCCATCCCTGGAAGTGTTTAAAAGCCGTGTGGATGTGGTGCTGAGGGACGTGGTTTAGGGACCTTGGCAATGCAGGGTGAATGGTTGGACTCAGTGATCTTAAAGGTCTCTTCCAACCAAAATAATTCTGTGGTTCTGTGATCTCACAGCACAGAGGCAGTGTATTCATACTCCTATTAACTTCTGTGAAGAAAATATCTTGTCTAAGAAGTAATTTGATTAGTGTTTAAACACCTGTTGTCTAATAAGGAGGGCTGATTTTACTCACTTCTGTTGTCCCTGAGCTCCATTGTCTCTGCTGGTTTGCACAAGGTGCTCTCTCATGCGCAGAAACCAGCTCTTTCAGTTTAGTCGGGGCTAAGCAGGGATGCAAAACACCTTTCACAAAACCTCCTCAGCGCTTCTTTACTGTGAACTTCTGCAGTGTCGTGTGGTAGTCCTATGTTAGATCCTGTGTCGGACAGAACCACAAGGCCTCTGGGGATGGTCACTCTTGAGGTTACAGCTCATTTCAAACAGTTGACGGGAAAGTTAATGAAAAACAGCAAGATGAGCATATAAAAGAACTATAAGCTCGTAAAGAATCTAAACCTGCCAGTTTGGGTGAATGGCAGAGAGTGGCCTTCCATCAAAACCCAACTCACACCATCACCAGCTCCACCACCTCTAGAGAGACCTCAGTGAGGTGGCTTGACATGATGTAGAAGAGGAATGGAATTGTTGTTAACCATATTCCTTTATCCATCTCGGTATGTAATAAGGGTTTGCTTAGGAGTTGAGTCTGAACTCCGTGGAAAGTGTTAGAACCTTCCCCAAAGTCTTACGGCATTTTTTTCTCTTTTCCTCTGAACACAGCTCCATGAGGGATTGACAGACTTCGTCACAGACCTATGGGGGAGTGGATGCTCCTTCTTTGGTAAGAGGACAGAGCTGCTCTGTGAAAAGCATTGGATAGGACAGATCACTGTTCCTCACCAGGCAAGAGCGGGAGGGATCTCACAGTACCTGTCCACAAAAGAGAAGTTGCTGTTATGTGGGTCCCTGGGAGAAAGGTGTCTGAACTGGTAAAACTTTGTCTTTGGTACAACTTCAGTAGTGCAGCCCTGTCAAATCTAGGTCCTTACTTGAAAGCCACAGTCTGCTCCAGCTGTCTGTGGACATGACTGTGACAAACGGCTTTGACTATTCTGCTTTCGGTTTGTTTCCCTGGAGGAGCTGCTGTTCCTTTCCTAACTCCCCTCCCTGATCGCTGCATTTAGAAAGACACAAGGATGGCCTAGGGGAACAAGTACATATGTGCGTGTGAGGATCACTGAGTTCTAATCATGGCCAAGCGAGTTCTCATCAAGCATGTGTGAGTGATTGCAAGGTACTGGGGCACTATTTTTGTCAGTTTATCTTGACCTCTTGGAACTCTGACCAATGTTCCACACTGAGAAGTCGAAGTACAAGCAGAAACGTGTTTCTGTTGTGACTTTATTGACCAACTCAGCAAGGGATGATGCTGTAACCTGTTGTTGTAGACAACCGCTTAGTGCAATCGGCATTTTGTGAGAGCAGGTCCTGTACCGTGCTGCACTGAGATGAATTGTGCCTTTGATGCAGAGTGCCTTCTGCTGCTCCCTGTTTCCTCACTGGCTGCTTTGCTCCCAATATACATCTTATATACAACCACACATTAGGTTGGATAAGGACTATGCACTAAAAAAGCTTTTTCTTTTTTTTTTTTCTATTAAAATTGTGAGTTTCCACTTATGGGGGAAAAAAAAGAGAGAGAGCCCAAACTAAAAATAAGAACTGTATTCCTGGAAAAAGACAAAAGATTTGAAGATGAGACACTTTTCACATATTTATTTGATCAAAAATTATTTCATCTCAGTAGTTTTGCTTTTTAACAGAAAACAAAAGAAAAAAGGAAAGGATTCCATTAGGCAATCCATGAGGAATTTTGCTGGGTATCCCAAAGATCCCTGCACTTGATACTCTATTGTTCTTTCTCTGTGCAGTGTATCCACAGCAATGAAACACAAGGTTAAAAAGATCATGGCAGGAACTGCCTTGCGTTAAAGGCCAAATCTGGTTCGCATGTTTGCAGTCTGCATCCTGCTGCGCTGTGCCGATTTTCCTGCTTGCGAGGAGGAAAATATTCATACCCATCTCTCTTAAAAAACAATAAAGATAAACTGTCATTAGGAGTTTGTAAAGATATGAGAATCGGTTTCACAGAAGTTGTATTTAATTATTTGTGGTGCACTGAAACAGTTCTTCCCTACCACAAGAGGGGAATTTCTGTCATACGTTACACAAACTGCTCTGCGTGACCAGGATTCAGCTGCTGCCTGCCTGCCCTGGTCCGGGCCATTCGCATGACTTCTGCTGCAGACTGATGCGGTTTCTTCTCAGAATCCTCTGCCAGCGGGGAAGAGGTTATAAGCAATTTTAACCTTCATTTAAGTTATGGGAAGGAATTCTAAAGCAAGAAGAAAATTGTTTGGTACTTCATATGTTTCCAAGTTGGGACGGAGAGGACTAGGACCACCTCCTACCACCCACGTTTCTTAACACCCTAAAGACAGCACTGTTGCAGTACCCAGGAGCGTGCTGCGCACAGCAGAGTAATCTCCTTACAGTAAAACACAAGCCTTTAATTACAAATGGAAGGGACTGGAAAAGTTCTGACGACACAGTTTCGGGTAGGAATTTGCTGTTTCAGACAGATTGAAATATTTTGCTGAGACACTGGCATTTCCCCCTGGTTCCCTCAGAAGCCAGGCAGCTGGGATGCTGCTTGGGGGCTGGGGCTCCAGCAGCTGAGGGGTGCAGCTCTGGGGCAGGTTCATCAGGAGCAGCATTCCAGGGCAATCCCCTTCCTACTCTGGTTCGAGAGAGCTCAGTGCTCACAGGACCGATGCTTTGGGGAAGCTTAGGGGTTGACCTGCTCCCACACTGAGGCTTTATCGCCTTTCACAGCTAATCATGAAGTGTTTGGCTTTTGTTCCAAACTGGAACAAGCCCAGATTTTGAAATATCAAAATCCTGTGTGAAAGTCAATTATTTCTCCCCGCAAAGCTGAAACTATGACCACATACTTCCCACGTGTAGCACCTGCAGGAAGATGTCAGCGCTGAAAAACTGGCAGTGCTGATGAGGTTCTGTTCAACATTGTTGGAAACCAACTTCTTGAATACAGTGTGTTTCTTTACCTATTAGAGGTACAGGTCCTGTCGAGCTCTGTGGTGCTAGAAAGAATAAACAAGGATGGCACTAGATAATTAGATGACATTTAATGTTATATCTCAAAATTTTCTTGCATTTAAGGTTTTAAGATGTGGCTATGTTGCTAACATTAATACTCAGTGCCTTCAGAAAATAATGATCATGTGTGGAATAGAGAAAGCTTTTTTTGACATTTTTCAATACATAAACTTCTAACAAGAGATTCTTGTCTCTCCTTATAAGAAATGATTATTTATAAATATCCTGTGTCAAAAGGATTATTGTCTTTCACTAACATATATATATATATTTACAATTTCAGGATAAATGTTGATTTATCACCCTTCAATGGGCAGCGTGAAATGAATCACTAGTGAATAATTCAATTTATATTAATTCAACTCTTTTTTCTCAATATGCAGTCAATTTATGACATGTATTCTCAGTTTGCTGTTCGCAGAACACTGAACACACCTACATCATTTGTACACTCTTTTGTTTTATCTGTATTTATAAGACAGCTCCTCATGTCCTTCTTACAAGCTGAGCAGTGAGTGTAGGAGAGGGAGGCAAGCAGAAATGCTGCAATTGTCCTCAGTGAAATGATGAACTTCACACTTTTGTAGCCTTATACGCGCAAGTACAGCTGAGCTGAAAAAAAATCTGCAATTAAACAGAGTTGCAGATTTAAGAAAGAAGCCACATCTCATACCTTTTTAGTCTGAAATCGGGAGAGAACAGCTGCAGATAGATATATCACTGATAATCTTGGCTGGCGGCCACTGTGTGGTGATGGAGGTGTCCGTACTCGGGCTGGTTATGAACAAGCTGTTTTTAACAAACTGCCCGTTGGCTGATGCATCGCCAAATGCCCTAAAGTGATACACGGAGTCGTGCAGTGCATAAGGAGACTTAAGTTTATAGAAAAAAAATTATTAAAATCTTTCTATCAAATGTAGGAGAGATGCCCTACATTTTAAATTATTAAAATGTAATTTTGTGGGACAATTAATTGAAAACTATAGGAGGAAGATCCCTCTGCACTAAATACTTGCACCTAGTAGTTTCAAACTCAGTCAGCTGAACTTCAGTTTCTAAATGAGGGGCTTTGTTCCTGAATATGTCTGGCCTGTCTTTAAAAAGCACCACGCCTTAGAGTAGTTTCTGTTCATTAATAGGACTTTTGTCTGTTACTTAGTGTTGCATCTTTGCCTCTGTGAAGCCTCAGGCTAACGCCCTGTGCTGCGTGTATCTTTGCATACGGAAGGACTTAGGAGAGATTCTCACCTACAAAGCCCGTGGGAATATGGTGAAGCAAGCAGATACGTTTTCTTGCTAATTCCACAAGGCTGCTCTACAGTTGGATGCAGATAGGTTTTGTTCTATGTGACTAAACCATATTTATCTAAATGATACTATATTGTAACAGCAGGTCACGAACTTTTGTCCTTTCAATCTTCAGGATACTCAGAAACTTTTTGCTTCTTGGAATCATATCTTTCCATGGTCACATTAGTAACTTCTGTTCAGGACCTCCCAATTACTGCGTCATTTCTATTTTAAATTAAATGCATGTGATACAGTTAAAAATATAACACTCCGGGTTATATATTCTCCATTATTCTGTGTTGCTTCTCTTCAAAAGGTTTTTCTGGTATAGATTTTTTTTTTTCTGAAGATAACTGTGGGCTGAAATGGATGTTCTCTTACTAGATTTCAAAATAGCAAAACAGGACATTAGAACAGAAGTTTTTATATAACTGAGAAGTAGACTTATACCAACGTTACAGTGATTAACCTCATTACTCAGTCAGTGACCTCTTGTACTGAGCCTAAAGAGCAGAATTAGGAGTTCACGTAGCACAGTAACACCTCTGAAAAATACGGAAAGCTCTAATTCTAGCCACAAGGATGCTGGAATACTATATTATACTGTGTAGGAATGTAAAGTTACATTTTCTTAGACAGAGGTCAGAACCCTGAATGCATCTTAACCTACTAAATTTTGATACGCTACTTGAACCCCATCCGCCTAAAGCTACCCATCGGAAAAGAGTGAGCCATAGAGGAAGTGTCCTGAACACACACGACATTTGTTTTTCGAGGGAGCATAAACAGCAATATTGTTACAAGGTTATTTTCATGTTTCCTTCTTATATGACTAAGTGTAATGATTTTTTTATTATCATTATTGAATGGGGCTTTCATATTTCTCAAGCTATTCGAGAACCTCCCACTCTCACAGTCCTCAGAGGTTTGCAGCCAGCCTTACTCAGAGGACATTCCAGACTTGTCACTGCACAGCTGCTCTTGGCAGCCAGCCCTCCACGCAAGGGCTTTGCCAAAGCATTGCTTGGACCCTCCAACCACTCTGCTGAAACAATAGTTAATAGTATGACATTTGCACAACTGTTAATTATAAATTTTTTGCCTTAGAATTGATTTGTTTATTTCAGTTGTAAAATGTGCTGTGTCTTTGACATCTCTGGATTTGCTCTCGCAGTCTGCTGTGGAAACTGCCCCAGTAGGAGATCTTGTATTCCACTGATAGGCTGGTAGGTAGCATAAGCCTGGAAGTCTGAGTTGGTGATAAATAAGATTCGTTACATTTCTTTAATTGTGTGCTTGCTCTTTGCTCTGGGATTTATTTGCTTGGAATACTCTTCAATTTCTGTCCTAGAAGTGCTTGCTTCAAATATCAATGATATAAAGAAACAAAATAATAAATCTTACCCAGAAGAGGGTAAGAATTTCACTCTGGTAATTTCATGTGCTTGGTCCTGAAGTATTTGATTCCAGACAGTGAAAGGCAAAAAGGTTCATATTTCTTTTGTTGTATTATAGACTCTACAGAATCATCGAATCATAGAACGGTTTGGGTTGGAGGGACCGTTGAAGGTCACCCAATCTGATTCTCCTGCCATGGGCAGGAACAGCTTTAACTACATCAGGTTGCTCAATGCCCCTTCCAACCTGACCCTGAACACTTAAACTTATAAACTCCCCATTCTTCCCCAGGAAGTTTGATTCTTATAATTCATTAAAAAACCCCAATGACAACAACAACAACAACCAAAATCAAAACCAACCAACCAAAAAAACCCCAAAAGAGGCAGATTGGAAATTATCTTTGAAAAAGTTGTGTTAGATCTTGGAGGTCTTGAGCTTTTTCCATATCTATTCTTTCTAATTTTTATCATCCTCTAAGGCTGGATGGAGAATATGGAACCAAAGCACAGGGATTTTCAATCTACAAAGAAAAAAATGCACTGTAAAGAAAGTCAGAATTAAATATTAAAAAATTCTTTGAGATTTTCCAGTATAGTTTAATTATAAAATTTATGACATATTCTGCCTTTTTAAAAACAGGGCAAACTAACTTTCTGTTTTAACACCTTTAAAGTGAATGTGGTGCTGGAGAAACGTGCCAGAAAGAACTGAGAACTCCTTTCTGTGCCTGTCAAGAGCACAAGGCAGTAGCAGTGAAAACTTGCCCCCTACCAGTTATGGTACCAAGGGATCACGTTTGGCCCTAACTGTGCAACATCCCTCAGTGTGCCTTTTGCTGTGAGGATATGCTTAAATGTTGAGAGGGAATCCATCTCTGCCCCTGTGTACCTTGTTTCAGCTCTGTATTTCTCCAGCGTGGGTTTCATCCATGCTCTGTCTTGTGGAACAGGAATACGGTTTTTTAAGGCCAAACTCAAGTTAACTTTTTTAGGAAGAGAGCTATTTTTATTGCGTAAGGATTTTTTATCAATACTGACTTCAACTGTTGTTCTTAAGGATGTCTTAGACAGTATTAGTCAGTGTGCAGATTGCTTTGATCAGGTAACGGGTTTTAATGGCAATTAGCGGAATGTATGTGCGTCTCTGAAGACTGAAACTAAAGTTCAAACCCTTCACCAGTGCTAAGGGGTTGTGTTAGAGCTTTTTCTCAATTACTGTAGCATCTTCTTCATTTGCTCTTCGTACCTTTGTATCTTGTGCACTGTTATTTCAATTTCAGGAACTGTGAAATGAAATCAGATTCTATATTTGATAAATTCTCCAAACATAAATACATTATTTAACAGGTTGTTTATTTTTAGGTGTAAATCTCATAAGACTTACTTTTCAGTAATACTCTGCACATGTCATTTGGATCCTATCTAATCAATATTTTAACTTCCCTGTTTTAGTAGTAAGATAAAAACCTGGCAAAAAGTGATTAATTTTATTTTCTCTGCTCACATTGCCAGTGCTATAAGTTTATTCCCTAACTATGTCCAAATTGCCAGCTCTAGTGCCCATCCAAATGGAGAACAGTGATACGAAAAATGAGAAGACAATTACAAGGCACAAATTTCTCCAAAACAAAGTTTGGTTCACTTAGATCAGGATGACTCAACTTCCCCTGCTACAACATGAGTGAATCTTTCACTGGGGAATCAAAAAACTCTCAGAATGTACTTTTATAGCACCTCCTGTAATGTAGCAATTTTCTTTCCTTATGCAACTGGTCCTGTTTGTCACACACAAGCGTTTGTCACACGACTTCTCAACCTGTGGGTAGAGATGCAATCATTACCTATTTATTGAATCAGCGAGAAAGGAATCCACGGGCCTGCTGCAGCGGTGACGTTTCACAGCTGTGCTGATGTCTTTGTTGTTCTGACTTGAAGTCCAAAAGGCAGCAGATGTTCACTAGGATTTCTCTCGTGATGATTTTTTTTAATTGTTGTATCATCTACACCTACGAAGGCATGGGATGAAATGACACGTCTCGGTAGACTGGAGAGTTCTCTGAAGTGTTGTAAACTATTTTTCATTCTATAAGGAAACAAACACAAGCTGAGGTTGTTTTTCCTAGAAAAAAAAAAAAGATTTTTTACCACGTTTTGGCTAGGCTGAGTTCATCGGGACTGCTGAAAGAAACCTTCAGATTAGCAGAACCCTGGTAGTTACTTTGCTATCAGCAAAGTAGATTTGCAGTTACAAAACAAGTGTTCAACTACTAACAGGCAGAATTAGTTGTTCGGCCGCTGACAGGCAAGAAGTGATGAGAGGAATTAGTGATTTAACATTGTCAGTGATTTTGGTTTTTATGGCAACAACAAACAATTTATTATTAAAAGCCACAGGGGGCTTGTGACTAACAGAAAGTAACCAGCCCTCAACTTTCCCATACAAGGCTTACTGGTTAAAAATAAGTATATATGAGGTAAACTGCTGTGGCCTGCATTGAAATGCCTAATCACGTGGGCTGGAATAAAGTTCAACCAAATGAAAGAAGATGAAAAATTGCTTTTCATTAATCAATCAAAATGACTATATCTCCAGGAAAAAAAAAGTCAAATGTCTAGGCAATCTTAGGGTGTCCTGCAAGAGGCATTTTCCAAAGAATGTGTTAATTTTTTGGCACATAAAATAAAAAAAAAATCCAAAATGCAAAACGTGTACAGTTCTGCTCCCCTATGTTTGAGGAAACTGAGGGAGCTGGAGCAAAATTACAGTTTATCAAATCTAGTGAAACATTAGGAGAAGACGTATAATTGTTTTCTTGAAGCATAGCCAGAAAAAACATCAGCGAGGAAGAAAGAGGCATACAGTATAAAGAATAAAGCACAAATTTAGGCTGGAAGAGAAAAAGGTTCTGGCTTTTGAAGAAGTGAGGTTCTGAAACAACCCGTGGGAACACAAGGAGAACATAGAGGATGCAGCCTGCCTGCGCCGCCGTTACATAGGTTTGCTGTACTTCAAAATGTTGTGTTTGTGTAATATAAATAGAAAGCGAGGAGGAGGTTAAAGAGGAAAATTTAAAGGAGCGTGCCTCACAATTTTTCTGAACAGGCACGCTTTATTTCTTAGGAATGAGGAGCAACTTGGAAAAGCTTTATGTAAATATGCACAGTTAAACACTAAGCCAGCAGCTGTTCCTTCCCTGGAATCTGAAAAATGACAAAATTAAGATAACTATTATCAGTAGGCAGTATATTAATCTACATTTCTACAGGACCTTCTCTCTCAAAGGATCTTTAAACTCTCTTTACACCTCACCAAGCTAACAGCCTGTGTTTGGAGAGCTACCGACCCAAGCTGAACTACCCTCCTGTTTGTGAAGGGTTGGTGAATAAACCGGTTCCTGTCCCCACACAGACAACAACCACTCTGAATCTGAGCAGTCCATAAACTTTGAAGAGCGATTTATTTACTCTTGTCTTCTTCGTTAGACATGCTATAATCCCGCAATCTTCTTTCTTGAGATGGAATATGCAGAATTAATTAATACTTAAGGCAAAGCTGTGCCGTTACTTTAGACCATGGAGTTGTATCTTTTTCCACATTCATTCCTGTTTCATTTCTTATAAAGCCTGGTATTTTATTTGCTTTTTTTGTCAGCAGCTGAATGTGAGCAGAGGTTTTCACTGACTAGGCAGTTAAAGCTTCGAATGTGATTGCACAGACTTGCAGACTAGTGGTTTTAATTGCAATTTTACTTTTTTCCTTTCCTTTCACTCTTCCTTTGTAAATGATACAAAATAAACTCCTGCTTGTCTTGGCATTCAGATAACCCACAAAAACTGAGGGGAGCCCAGAGCAGACAGAGGTTGCCTATCTCTGTAAAATGCTCAATACAAAGCTTCTTAATCTCTCACGCTCCCTGTGTGCTCTAAATTCTAGTTTATATCTAACCTACAGGCATTTGAAGCTTTTGAGAAAACTTTGGAAAATAGCAGCTTATTGTTGCGTCATAATGAAATATGCTGGATGCTATTTATTTGTTTATTTATCCATCCATCTGTTTACCTGTGGTGCAGTGGTCCCTGGGAACTGGTCAGATGTTAGCCAGTGTATCGAAGTAGAAAACAGGGACCCAAACACCTCGGAAGATGAGCGGTGGGAAGAGAGAGGCTGTTGAAGAGAGAGATTGCTGGAGAACTGAGATGAATCAACCAGCCAGCGTCAGGACAAGAGCGGCTGGCACTATATACCAGCTCCTTAACCAGCAGGATCTGCTCCACAGCAGAGGACGTGAGGGGAGAAGCACTCCTAGGCCAGACAGGGAAGCTGCAAAAGCTATGTCATAAACAAAGAAGGAAAGAAAAAGATCTCATCTCTCTGAGAGCCAGACACTAAAAAGGTTAAGCTATGGAGAAAATCTGGATAATTAAAATTGTACTAGTCACGGAGCAAGCAGCTAGGATGCAGCCAGAGAGGGAGTGACAAGAGAAATGGATACCTGTAAAGTGAGGAAAGGTGGTAAGAGGAGTGGTGGAGAAGGGAATATTTGGAAGGAAAAGGATGAGGACAAACGATGTGAGAAGAAGATGATGGAAGAAGGGTATGGAAATGGGAATTTGTGCTGCTGGGAGAAGGCGGGGTGATTAAGATAAAAAGCAAGAAAGCTTAAATGACAAAAAGCATAGGGAGGAGTGAGCAATGAAAGGTGCAAGTGGGATCAGCATGGGGAGGGAAGGCAGAGGAGCTCTGTAAGTGTCTGTCCAAGTGCCGGCTGTGGGAAGAATCAAAGGAACACGAGTGCTCTGTGGAAGTTTTAGAAACCGGGCAGCAGGGCGAAGGTGCTCCTGTGCAGACCTGCTGGGTAGCTGTTCTGTCAAACACAATTTTCTTGTCCATGACTGAATCATATTTTTCCAAGTTGAAGAAAAAAGAACCTGGGATGTTTTATTGAGAAGCTAGCTGATGACAACATATTTACTGAACTTCTAACAAAAATCATCACATAAATATTTGACTCTGATTGTGATTTCAGCAAGTTTATTTCCAAGAGTTTGATTTATAGATAAAATTCCATGCACCAAGACTCCAAGCAAAACAACAAAGGCTGAGAATATAAGAGAGACAAAGTTACTGAGTTTTGTTGTAACATACTATTTTCAGCTACTCTTTTTTATTTTTAGGATATAAATCACAGAAACTAACTGAAGTTGGAGAGCATCCTTTCAGCTGTAATGATTTGCATTTCAGTATTAACTCCTTTTGCCTCACTATCAAATTCCTTGCTGCAGATTTTAGCTGTAAAGTTCTGTAAAGCAATGTGAAATTTGAACACTGTTGAATTAAAAAATTAACGTAAGACTGTTCAGGCTATCATAAATGTAGAGTACCAGTTATAGTCTGATTCAAGCACTTGCATAACACTGAGGCTTTGTATTAGCGGAGTAAATTCCTGATTAACAAGGAAGACCCCGAATCCATCGAAACATTTCTAGCTTTTTCCACAGCCATATTTTTAGAGAATGAACTGTTGGCCATGAAGAGGAATGCGAGGAAGTGAACAGGTTCCATCTTCCATCATTTCAAAGCTGACCTGCTCTCTGCTTGACAGCTGAGCTGACAGTTTGCTTGTCATCGAGCTTGATGAAAATAAGTGGAAAATCTGTTAACTCTTTTGCTCTCTGCTTCTTTTGGATCAAAAGCTCATTACTCTGAAGTAGCGTTGCTAAAACATTTTGCAATCCTATGCCTGAAATAAGTGTCCTTGTACTTGAAATCTGTTCAAATTCTAACAGTAGCTGAAAGAAATGTAATTTTAGGAGTGTGAACTTGTGCAGCTGAAATTATAAACTGGCACTGTACACACTGCTGCCTCTGGTGCATGAAAGCCAGTGAAGTTTTCTCTGGCTAAGGACGTGGCACCCAACGCATCAGGACCTCATCCTGCCTTTACTCGCGTTTGTACATTTTGCATGTTCTTTTTGTGAGTTGCTGCAGAGCATGTATGAGGACCTTACTCTTTCTTTCAAACACTGTTAGGCTGCTATATGTTTTCCTACTTCTTTGGGGCTTCTAATTTTAAGATATATAAAATTTTAGTATATATAGTAACTCAAATGAAGTAAAGGTTGATGGGTTGTAGGTTACTCAGCCCTGCCATAAAGGAAGCAGTCAGCTATGATGGGAAATGAGAGCTTTTTACTCTTTTGCTGTATCCTAAAAGAAAAAATGAGGTCAGGGAAATGACACTGGACTCTGCAATATTTGGGAAGTGAACCCGGCACCACATAAATTGAATATACTAACGCACAAGCTTGGTAAAGGAATCCTAATTGTGTATATAAAATGCTTCCCTGATGAATAGCTCTGGTTTGTGTTTAAATTCCTTCCTCTACACTCATGCGTTTAGGGAAGCAGATTGGAAAAGATTCATTTCTGTCATTACCAGATTTACTGGAACAAACAGGAACATATTTACTGTGGAAAACTTCTTTCTGAAAGAGGCACCGAACTTGTCATGTCAGGTGGGGAAGACATCATTAATCTGTGTCATAGCCTTGATAGAAAGGCTGGCTGAAAAGGTCAGCATGCACAGAAGAAGCACGACGTCTTGTTTTCCCAGCTTAACATGATAAATTAACGAAGTTTGGATATCGGATGTGCGCAGACGCCAATGCTTTGTCATTTAGGCCTAGGTCTTCACTCACAAATGGCCTGGAAATGTCCACAAGAGTTATTCTTGCCTTGATGAAACCAGAGGACCACTGCTCTCTTACAGAGAAAATAAGAGCACAGCATGACCTTGACGGTGGCCTAACTGCAGTGCCCTGGCATGTCGGGCTCCTTTTACAAGCCTATTTTTAAAAACGAGTAGCATGTCATCTGAAGAAACTGTTTTCAGCTTCTGTTGCTGGGAAGTATTTAAGACTCTCTCTTCTCCTTACTAACCAAACAAAGGGCATGAAGTTCTTAAGAAAGGTATCTAAATCGATCCAGTGCTTGATGAACATGCTCATTTTCTTGCTTTCAAGACAATAGGCAACTTCTGATCATCGAATAAGTGCTAGAGTAACCGGAGAGTTTAACTAGGAATTGTTTTTGTGGGAAGCTGTTGTTGTGGTTGTGGCATAAAACAATTTTTTTTGAATACACAGAAAACATTAATCATTGGCATCTAAAGGGGAAAAAATGTTAGTGATGTTTATTGAAGGCATCATTAAATGCCACAGCTAATTATAAAACATGAAAGAAAACAAGCTTCAACAAACCACAGTAAAAGGGAGATGTTTTTTTCTTACATTACAAACTTTTTGGAAGAGCTCGGTTGCTGCTTTTTGTGAGCAAATATTTCCCGCTCCACGTTTAACCTTCTAGTAGGACAAAGGTACTGCAAAAGTAAGTTAGATAGCACTAAACCAGTGCATCCTTGCCTGACGAAACATAGGAGAAGAAAGAGAGGAAAACTTGGAGGCAGAGGACATGCCATCTCAGTGGAACTCTCCGTCTTCAGTAGAGTCACTTAGAACAGCAGATCTTTTTTCTTCCCCTGTAATTTCTCATAAGAGAAAATAATACAAAACAGATTAAACAAAAAGCTTCCAGCTTGTTTATATTTCCATATAATGTCAAATTTGAGAAACCTTATGTCTGAGCTGAGGTGGGCAAAGGAGCACAGCATGCATTTCAGTCCTTCGGTGTGACGCAGGTATTAGTAATGAATGGGGATCAGCAGCTATTCCACATTTACTCAGAACAGTGGACCCAGTTTTTAAAAACTTGTATCTGTTTATTAAGCCTCAAAAATAGCATTTTAATACTCCTTATTTCAGTATCATAGTTATCCTCCATTGAGTAATAAAGTCTCTATCCTTTATATAAATGTTATTTTAATATTGAAACCAGATGGATCTATGTAGATGTTTTTATTAGATGCTGTTTGCCACACATTTATAGTGAGATCACCTGCTTTTCCAAGAAATAAAGGACAAATGTATGGAAAATTCAAGACAAAACTTTCTTGGCTTCCCTTTATTCTTGAAACTCTATTCGTATTTTGTAGCTTCTGAGCAGGTAGAAGGGAAAAGTTTGACGGGGAGGCTGTTGTTATGTGGTTTGTCTGCTGTTCTGCCTTTTAACGGCCAGTAGAAGCTTCTATATTTTTGCTGCTGGCTTGGATACTACTCCTGGACACAGGCTAAGCTGGTTTTTTACCTACCTACTATATCGCAGCTCAGAAGCAACATGACAGCAGTAGCAATTTCTCAGTTATTTTACTCCTCATCAGTATTGCAATGCTTTGGTAATGGTTCTTGTGTTCTCTGGATCCCTTGACGATGGGGACAGTAATTTACCCGTTCATACTCTTTACAGAACTGGTTTGACATGGAAGTGGTGTTTGGCTTGATTTAAAGGGCGCCTGGGTGATGCTGCCAAAAAGCTCTGTACAATGGGCCTGCTCTGAGCAGAGCAATGGACTAGGTGAACTCCTAGACCCTTTCCAACCTATGTAGTTCCATGTCTTTATGTTCATCTTACAATTACACGCATGAGTATGTATGTTACGTGTTGCCCTGCCATTAAGAAACCCTGTACTCTGAAACTACTTTCAAATCCACAACTTTCCACATTTTTATTTTTTCTGTAATGACACCTGTTTTCTGTCTCAATTATACTAAGCAAAACAAACAAGCTTAAGGCTGCACCTCTGGGGCTGCTGGCCATCTTCTCTTGGCTGTATTGTCAATCAGCTGAGCCAACGTTTTGGGAGGGTGCAAGCTGGATGGAGATGTAGCCCAAGCACCCCAACGAAAACCGGCATCTCGTGCAGTCGCGCATATAGGTGGCTGTAACAGCGTTCTCTCTTTTCCTGTGGCCTGTTCATCAGTGTCTTTGTGTGTATTATGAAGAAGAAAAACACTCCTTACCAATATACAGACCAGATACCCAACCTGTCTTGATCAGTAGCCAGGAGCAGCTGATTAAGGAGAGGAGGAGGGGAATAAGGTACTCAATACACGTGTGTGTCAGTGCAAACACACACAAAAGAAATAAATAGGCAGCTCTTTTTCATTCCGAATTACAAGGAGTGGCTAGATCTGCAACAGCAAACTACAGTAAATATCAAACCTTGCAACCTGCTATCACAGTAAAATGCAAAATCAAGCAACAATTCTCGTACCTATCTCACGTTATCCCATAAAAAGCATATGTCTGGTGAGACCTTTGCAATATTCTTTCCATATATGTCAAGAGATAACAGCAGGAGTGATGACACAATTTACTGCTCCGTTACTTTCGTTTCCTGCACAGTTAGTACGTTCCCATAGAGTCACCATAGAGTTCCCACAAAATAGCATGTGGTATTTTATCTTTTCAAATCACTGCCTTGCATTCTTTTTTCCTGCTCTAAAAATGAAGCCTATTAAAAGAAAATTTATGAAAAGTGTTTAATCAGGATTTGTACTGTAATTTGGTAAAAGATGATGACAGAGGCTGCACTCCACTTCAAAGACATATCAGTCTTTTCCGTAACATGCCAGTGGTAATCTTTCTGTGAGTTTCAAAACCAGAAAATGAAAAACATGTGAGGCTATTCTGCTATAAAGGACGGCGTGTTAACTCTTCACCATTCTATTAACGAATGATAAACTACATGAATTTCTAACAATGAGAAGAGAGATGGCAAAGATGATGTAACCTGGCTTCTACTCTCATAATTAAGTAAATAAAAGCACCAGTTCCCTAAGGCCTCTTTTAGGTCTGTCAAACCAAACAGAAGTTAACAATGAAGGAGCACTTGATTATCTATCTCAGTGGTCCAGTTAGGGGAATTTCAACCATTCATGGCCTGCTGTCCTAGTGTCTCAGAGAAAACCATGTGTAGCTAGAAATTTTTGGTAAGAAAGAATGCTGGTGAAGATGAGATGTGAAATACATACTTTCATCCCAGGAATAAGAATTAATTTCCTCAAACCACTAGACAGAAATGGGAAGTGTAATCTTTATAATCAATACATACACACAGATGTATTTGTTTATTCATTTTGCATTGCAATGTGACACTACTCACCAAAAGCCAAAGTGACTTCCAGTCAAATTATGAGGAATTGGTAGTGACCAGACTGATAAAATATATTATTTAGGTACCTGGGTTTGCATTGATGTTTTAACCCTAGATCTTGGGTGACAGTTTGTACAAGCAAAGAATACTAAATACTGCTTCTGTGGTAAAGTAGAAGCCTCTAAAATGTGATGTGTCTTCTTTCGACTATACTCTGCACAGAAATATGCACACACTGAAAACTGCATGCATGCACGCATGAACACACATATATTTATAAATGCAGGAAATAAAGTTATGCAAAGGTGCAGAGGATTTTTTGAGAACAGCTGTACTGCCAGTTTCTTCCCTTAGGTAATACTGTTCTCATGATTTGAAGAAAAGAGCTGTTCCAGTTAAACCATTCCAGCTCAGTTATAGCAAGATTTTTTATCTGAATCTTCGCTAGATATTCCTGGACTCTTTTTTTGTGGGATTTTTGTGATTCAAAAGCAAAGGAGGAAACACATGAATTTGACACCGGCCTAAAAGTTGCAGAGTAAAGAAGCAACGTCATCGTCGTCTGCGACAGGCAGTTGCAGCACGTGCCCACTTCAGGGAGCACAGCCGTGCTCTGCTATCCGGTCCACATAGTCCAGATGTTAAACGCATAATGAAAGATAAATTAATGCAGAGATGTTGGTGGGGTACTATGCCTTTATATGCAGAATCTTGTCTTTTCAGGCTTCAGATTCAACTTACCAGAAAACAAAAAAACCCGCATACTCTGAGTATAAGCCTCCCATCATGGTAAGAAGCGTTATGCTGGAAGTACGTGCCACATCCTGAGGTGAGAAGGGAGCACTGTGTGTGTGCCTCGCTAACCACTAACTTTGAACTGGGTCTTGATTCATAAAATCGCTCTGTGGATAGTATCGTCTCAGAAAAGGACAGAAAAACTGGTTTTGACCAGTAGTTTACCTGGTTATCTCTGAGCCCTGGGCTGTGCATACACACCACAGTTAGCATCCCAGCTGCTGCCAATGCTTGAACTCGCAAGGTGGCAACTCTTCAGAGAATTTTGGGGCTTGTTTAGATTTACAGACATAATTAACGCCATTGACGTTAACAGGACTAGTGCCCTTTGCCTTTAGGCTGGAGTGCTCAGCAATTACGGTAACAAGCCCCGAGCAAGGCAGAGTCATGCTCTTTTCTACGGACTGAAAATCTATTTGGATTTCTTTGATCCCTTTCCTAATGTGGCTCTGTATGGGCAGTCTCAAAGTTTTACATCTCTTGGTGACTTCATCTACCCATTCACTCATATAAACATTCATTCAAATAAAGATTTTTTTTCTTTTTTTCTCTGTTAAATCACATTCACATTCTGAATGGATCACGAATGGATCACAGAAGCAAATTTGTGACTCTTCACAAATAGTGACAGTCCAGCACCATGCATGCACATGAATCACTCATTATCTTGATTGTTTTTAACAGCAAGCCAGTAAAAAAATTGATCTTTAAACTCATAATTTCTTATCACTCTAATATGCCATTTCCCCAAGACGACTCTAAGAAGGAATAACTCATAGTTGTGAGTATTGTTAGATTCACATATTGAAATTATTTCAGAATATTTCACATATCCACTACAGGGAGGCTAAAAGACAACGTAAGTTTGTATACAAGAAGCAAACAATAAAAATAGATTTACAAAAGCTGATCTCTTTTTAAAAGGATTTAATACAACTGAAAGCAAATTATCATCTACCCATATAACAAAGCAGCACGTCTTTGTTTTGAAGAGATCCGAATTTCTTGGTTAAAGAAACACATGCAACTGCTGCCGAGTGCCTTTAGCCAATAGCTTCCTGCTG
>NW_010401913.1:18489-18859 GCF_000710305.1 Buceros rhinoceros silvestris
ATTCCGGAGGAAGGCTCCTGGCCAGCAGGCTGTGGCGGCTCCATCAGTCCCGGTTATGTACTGAGGGCTGAGCTGCACCCGCAAGAGACTGACTGGGAGCCTGCGCGCGCTGGGATTTCCAGCCATATATGGGCAACGTCTGTATGTAAGCACGGTGCTCATCTCCCCACGCACGAACCGGGAGAGGAACGCACCGAGGTCTCGTGTTATAGAATCCCAGTGATGTAATCACGTGAAGCCAGCGACTAAATTTGGTAGCTACATCACCAAGGCCGAGTGGATGGTTTTTTCCTTCCTGTTGTTTGGGTTTGTTCTGGGGTTTTTTTTTTTTTAAGTGAAGAAGAAATTATTTAAAAAAGGTGGAATTTAT
>NW_010401913.1:18898-19598 GCF_000710305.1 Buceros rhinoceros silvestris
CGGTTTGTTCTGGAGTTTTTTTTTTTTTAAGTAAAGAAGAAATTATTTAAATAAGGTGGAATTTATTCAAAAAATTTCAGCATTTATTGTTTTTTTCTAATCTTTTGAGAGAAATATCATCAATCTGCAATACAGCTTATTCTCCTCAGTAAACTCACTAAAATCATCATTTGTGTTATTTAGCAACTGGAATTTTCTTCCAAATGCTTTATTTTTACAAATTCAACTTAAAAATGGAATCAGAAAAAGATAGTATACCCCAATTTTACAGCATCATCTTTCATGCCTGTGGAAAACTACTGCTTTCAGTAAATTACTGAATAGTCATAAAGATATATTTATGACTATTTTTCAGCTCAGAAAACTGAACGTTTTAATTCAGAAAGTCACTGCCAAATTTTATTCAGGAGGCAGGAATATCAAATGTGCATCAACAACTCTTTATCAACAGAGGGTTTTAGCAGGCAGTTATAACTGTGTTGTCACCCTTTCCTTCAACAGTAGGGGCCACCCATTTCTTTTGGTCCTTCCCAACGGTTCTGGCTACTCTGGAAGCGCAGTCATGTTACTCCAAACGTAAAAGGAATCAAATGACAAAACCCACCCATCCACATCCCACTCTTCTCCCTTTACCACCTCAGACCTAGTGTTGTTTCCAGTGTTGTCTTCTTTATGTACGAGACTTGTTATTCGGGCTCTT
>NW_010401913.1:19847-20661 GCF_000710305.1 Buceros rhinoceros silvestris
GTGTTTGTGCTAGAGGTCACTGCCATCCCCCCGTCTGCTTCCAGAAATTTAACAGTTTCTTAGTGTCTTCAGTAACAGCCAGTATTTACACTCAGTCCAGAGTATATATATACCTAAACTGCCACTCCATTTCTGTGCTGTCATGAGATCCCTGAGATCCTGAATTATGTTGCACATGTGCAATAGGCAGCACGACTGTGGAGGACCCTAAGTACAGGCTGACATTGAGGGTTACCAGAATGGTTTGTTCTTCAGATGGTCCTGGTCAAAATGCCAAGCAGGCAAAATGAAGTATTCCAGCATGGACCAAGCCTTCTCAAACTGGAAGACATGCTACAAAATGAATTTCTCCCAAAGGCACGTTCTAGCACTGTATTTGCCTCAGGCTGTCGTTCATCCGCAGAAACATTGAGCTGCACATACATGGCAGCTAAAGGAGAGTCGGAGGGTTTGCACAACACACAAATCTTCTGTAAAACACCTGCAAAAATGTGCCATTCACACGACCCATTTCCTTCCCTGTGATCCTTATGCATGGCTCATAAAGAGAGATTATTACTTTTGATGAAGACCGCAACAGAAATGTGGTGATGATGTATATTTAAAAGATGCTCTGAAAATTACTAGATGATCTTCAAGGTCCCTTTCAACCCAAAGCATTTTATGATTCTTTGATTCTATGAATTCAATACAAGTTTCACAGTGAAACTGCCTAGAAATAATTCAAATACCTTTGATGAAATTTGGCTTTCTAACACGGAGCTTTTTGTTCTACCACAAAATATTTAAATCTTTATAAATAATTTAAATTAAA
>NW_010401914.1:0-255 GCF_000710305.1 Buceros rhinoceros silvestris
TGGTCTGGTTTGGTGGTTCTCCCCCTACTCCCCACCCCCATTTTTTTCCCCTCTTCCATTTTTCCCCCCTTTCCATTTTTCCCCTCTTACTTTTACCCCCGCGGCGGCCCGGCCCGATGTGTCGCGGCGAGATGAGTCTCTGTGTCAAAGTCACACGAACGGGAAAGTGTCCTGGAGCAGCCCGGGCTTCCATTTTGAAATCCTCCCAATAACGCGATCCCGCCGCTTCGCTGCCAGCTTCCCCACCTTGACCCG
>NW_010401914.1:438-1707 GCF_000710305.1 Buceros rhinoceros silvestris
GGGGGGCTGGTGGCAGCGGGTAATTTATGTAACTGCCTGGGACTCACTTGGTTTGGGGCTTTGGGGTCCGATAATGCACACAGAAATGCCGAAAGACCGGATAGGATTCAAGTGACAGCTTATCAGACCAGCTTTCCCTGGGCAAAGTGGGTACGATTCAAAAATCAGTTGCAGATGGCTTCTCCCTTTAGCTCACAGTTACTGCAGTATCCGTGTATTATCTGTGGGGATTGCCTTTGTCCTTCTCAAAATCTTACAGAGCGGAAGATATTACCATCAGGTGCTGCTTTTTCACTTTGCTTTCAGGATGAATTGCCCTTTAATTTTAAGCCTAAAACCCCCCCAAATACTTCGTACTGCAACTAAAAGGGAGATTAAAAGGAGTATCAGACTGTTTCCCAAGAACATCATTAGCTGTATGCAGAAGTTGAACGTTTACAACTCCGAGCCTCTTGTCATAAACCCATCACACTGGTTCTTACTTCAGGCTTCCTGAACTTGGGTTCCTCCCCCTCCCCCCAGAAGGGCAAACTCTTTGGAGAGTGTTTCTCTTGTCCCTACACTCGATCTGTCTTTTTACCCAGTGGAGGGTGGGGTTTTTTGACATTCTACTCATAGAAGGCATATTCTGTTTGGTCTTCAGATTATTATTCTTTTTTTCACAGCTGAAGGAATATCAGCAGAAGAATAACCCTGGAGCAACTGCAGGAACTAAGAAGAAACGCAAAACTAAAGAAGGCAGCCGACCCGAGACTCCCACCAACGATGACCAGCAGCCTCCAGAGAACGTGAGTGTCTCATTCTTTCTCCAAATCATTTGCCACCTCCTTTGGTTTCTCGGACAACGTGACTGGAGCTGGGGACGGGTTATGCCGGCGCAGTAGATACCTGTGTCGCCAGGGTACCAAGTGTGCTACGGTAGTGAGCAGCCGCCTCTGCTGGGAGGTGTGCGCTGGAGCCGGGGTAGGTGCTGGTGCGTGTCTGATCATACAGAGCTGTCGCGCAGCCCTGGGTGTGTCCAGAGCCACTGTCCCGAGGCGTGTGCTCTGAATGAGCTGGAGGATGCCGGATTCTTTGGCTGCCTTTGATTGACATTTTCGCTCTGTCCTTTTCTGAGCCATTTCTCTTTCCCCTTTTCTTTCGCCTCCTTTAGATTCAGAACATTCTGAAGGTGCTGGTGTCAGACCTTAACCGCTCCAATGGGGTAGCCATACCCTCATTGGACAAGAGGAAGGTGAGGCAGTGCTCGCGTCCCTCGCAGTGACTCGC
>NW_010401914.1:1883-2126 GCF_000710305.1 Buceros rhinoceros silvestris
GCTGACCTTGGTTTTTCGATGGCCTCCTGTCCTAACACACCCACTGTCAGTTGCTTGAGTTTTGTTGCTGTTTTTATTAACATGGAGCTATTTGTTACCATGCGTAGCCATTGCTCGTAAGTGCTTGTTTCCTTCTGGTTTGTGTCAAACTTAACATGTGAAAAAGTGTCAAAATCTCTTCCTTGAGGCAGCTGAGCTTTGAGGAGAACCAGGAATTTGGGGTGAGGCAATTAACTAACTGAA
>NW_010401914.1:2320-22398 GCF_000710305.1 Buceros rhinoceros silvestris
TAGAGTTTCCTTAGTCCATATTTCTCCTGTTCTGCACATCCCTGCTTTAGTTCCTAGAGCCTTGTTTCTGAAAGGCATGTTTCTGCTCATCTCCAGGCAAGCAGCTGCCCTGAGCGAGCTGGCGAGTTCTTCGAGCTGACCCGCTCTAGGACAGGCCATGAAACGTGTCCAGGTGATGTACAGTCTGGCACGTACCATGGGTCTAAATATGTTTAGGCAGGAAGTCAGATACTCCAAGTCAAGCATTTACAGGTTTTAGCATGTTATGTTCCCAAGCTCCTGAAGTGGAAAGACCGGGGACTTTGCCAATAAGCAAGAGAAATGTGTTCAGGAGCAAATGTAAACAAAGAGCCTTTTTTTTTTTTTTTTTTTTAATATTTTCATGAGTATACTATAAGGAAGAAATATAACAGAAAGGAAGCTAAAGGACAGAGCTGTTACACCAAAAGTGTTAAAATGTGGGAGATAATCTCATCAGTCAGCACTGTAGGTCTCCTATTAAGAATAACACCATGTAGCTGCAAGAATTCACTTTTAGCTGGTGGGATGAAATTGCAATAGAAACTCGGGGAAGTCAAATTTTGTTGCCCAGAGTTTTCTTCCAATTTTGTTGTACCAGAGCTCTGCTTTTCATTTTCACTGGTATCATTTTGGTATTTCCCTACCATTGCTTCAACGTAGTTGCAGTAAACTCACTCATTATTATATTTAGTGCACATCCATGTGACTCCAGCAATATAACTATTGTAATCACCAGGGGTACCACATAGCTGCAGTGATGGCATGGAGTTCACGCTGAATTGCCTTTGTGTCCCTTTTTCCCCTTTTTTGTGTGATAACACAGCAGCTGCTCTGTCCAGCGTGCAGAGAGAACAGCAGAAAGTTCCTCCAGCTGGACCTGGTTACGTGTAGGTTGCATATCAGTGGAACATGAAGACACGTTGCCAGCTTCAAGGGTGCTGGATGTGCCTGTCCAGCATCAGAAAACATGTATTTTGACTGAAGTTCCACTCGTGCCATGGGGTCTGCTTTCAGACTTCTGTTTTTGGAAGCTCAGTCTAAGTTAGATCTCGGAGAAAGAGACTTGTTTCACATTGGGGGGGTGAGATGAAGGTGGGTGGTTCAGTGCCATTGCTAAGATGATCTTGCAGTGATGGCCTGCCTGTGTCTACAGTTTTAGTCCTGAAAGTGGAGAACTATTACTTCTATTCATCCTTGTTTTACCAGTTTTTTTAGTCTGTTTCCTTAGCATGGAGAGATACGTTTTGATCTGATCAGCTGTTATGGAATTTGTGGATTACTGTGCCTGATGTTTTAGGAATAATTTCAAAACCAATCTTTAATTGCAATATGTAATGAAGAAAGATTGCTCTTTCCAGTTGCCATCCTGTAAAAATCCTGAGTCAGGAAAATGCTGTTCAGAAACTCGCTTGATGCTAATAGGGCAGAAAAGCTGATCGTTGGTGTCGGAGCTACTGCTGCCATTGGTGCAGACCCCTCCCATCTCCCCCACTTCAGCGTTCTTGGCTGTGGAACAGAGAAAAACCAGCAAAATAGGAGCCTTTGTGTGAAAGCAAATGGATCCTACTATATGCTGAGCTAAGCAGAATTACTAACTTCTTATTCTACATTATTTAGAACCTCACAATGAATAACTGCCAGCGAAGTGTCTTGCTCCTAACTCTGTTTCCAACAAATTCAGCTGTTCAAATAGTTTGGGGTTTTTTGGTTTTTAAAAATTTGTTTCAAAGCTGCTTATTGTCAAAGAAGGATGTTTTTTGCATCTCAAAGCATTAAGCAAAAAGAATGTCCTGATCAGAATAAATTCAGGAAACATTTTTGAGACGTTCTGGGGCAGGTGTCCCTCCTGTCCATCGGATGTTCATGTATTGATGTGAGTCTGAACCAGTAAAGGTGAAATAACCTGCAGCTGGAAGAACTAAGGGAATTCCTGCCCTGACACATATTGCTTCTTCAGAGCACAAGTACCTGTCATGCTAAAAAGAAATTGAGAAAATTCTGTTTCCCTCTGCAGTCTTCCAGCTCACTGCTTTGATTAAATCTGTCCTCACTGTTACTGTACTCTCCTTGCTGCTTGGTTCAGGAGCACAGTGCTCAGCAGGTAGATGGGGAATGGCAGGAGGGAGGTTTTGTGTTTCTTATGAAGTGCCAAGAAGGAAGCGACTGAAGTAAGAGGGAGCTCTTTCAGATGGGATAGCAGAGAGCTGCAGTGTCTTCGTGGGGCTGAATATTGACAGATGATCTCATTTGCTTTGTAGTGTTGAGTGATGACTGACCAGAGCTGGATGATGAAGCAAACTGCTGTAAAACTCTAGAACACCACTCTGGGCCTTTATGGCTCTCTGGTGCTATACAAGGTAGAAGAAATTGTCCAGTTCAATGTGGCTCTAGAGTTGTCGTCAGATGCTCTTCATCCTCCCATGAAGGCTGGATGAGAACTTGCATCGCTGTCCAGAAATAGGTTTTTCGCCCTTCTCTATTCAGTTTAGATTCTTCCAGTCATGGGATTCCCAGCTCCAGCAGGGCCACAGGCACCTGCTCCCAGCCACGCTGCGTTTGGCCTGTCCGTAAATGTCCTGTTTCTAAACCTGTGGTTCATGGCACGCCACAAATTTCACCCAGTTTTAGAAGGAGCATTTGAGTTTGACTAACCCAGTTTTCAAGTAGTCACTAACCTGTTCTTTTCCATCTTGATTTGCATACAGTGATCTGTGTTTTCCCCAGACACATCTTGAAGGTGGTGCTTTTCAAAGCAGAGTACTACCATCTGGCTTTGCCCTCGCTTGCTTTTCGGCAAGTCCTTTGCAGTAAATCTGGTGTGTGGACTTAGAGTTGGGTGACGTTGCCCCGAGTTAGAGAAGCAAGTTTGATTACGGACACCAATTCTTCAGACTGGCTCTGAGAGGACCCAGGGCAGGGACAGCGTTTGGGGGTTCATGCAGTCACCTGTCTGCTCTGGGGAGAACACAGATTCCCTTCCATGTGTTTCTAAGTGATTGACTGTTGTCATCTGTCTAGTTTTCATAGGCAGATTGCAAGGTCACGTGTTCATGTGTGTTTTCATTTATTTTGCATGAAGGCTGTAATTCCTGTGATGTGTTTTGTGACAGGCGTACTTTGACACTGATGTTGCCACTCGTAATGCTGAACAGCTTGCTACCGATGTCCCTGTGCTATCTAACAGCAACAGCCTCCCTAGCTGTGGTTCTGTTCTGCCTGCTCCTGCGAGCATGCAGCTGACACAGGTTTGTGAATTACGAGTATTGTCATTGAACCGTTGAAAATTGGTTAGCAGTATCCACAGACAACCTTCACAGATATGACTAGTTCAGATTTTCTCCTGTTAGAAATACTACATTCTCCACTCTCCACCTAGTCGCCATCTGTCTGTGAGAGCAGAGAGTACTAGCGTGCACATGCCCCTGCACCCTCCAAAGCTGCTCTCCTTCCCCTTCATTCCTATTTCATTAGCAGAAAGTACCCTTAATGAGACAGAAGGTCTCCAGTTGGATCAGTCTCTGTTTCCTTGCACTGTTTAAACAAGTGCTTGACTATATTCATAAACATAAAGCCTGTACCACTTTTTTCCATTCCAAGAAACCTGGGCTCACACCACTCAGAGTGGTTACTCAGTCCTGGCTTACTGTTACGGATGTAACACACCACTGAGTTGGTGGTTTTAAGTTCCTGGCTCTATGGGAACTTCTAATGACAGGACTGCGGAACCTGAGCCCAGGTGTAATCAAGTGTTAGTGACACATTCACAAGTGTGACTCCCATCTTCTTTTACAAGCCTGTAAGTTTTTGTGTTTCAATCCACAGATTCATGAAGCTGAGGATCATAAAAATGCTTTAGATGAGAACAGGTGAGTGTCTGTGTTTGTTTATCAAACAGCTTTGCAACAATCCCACAAATTAAGGTGATGTTCCTTCCCAGTGCTGCTCTGATCTGGGCAGTTTTCTTGCAGAAATTTTCACTGCAAGGTATTTCTTTGTTTATTTTGTTCCAGGTCTTTCTCATCAACAGAAAGTCTCCGCCAGCTGTCTGAACAGCTCAATGGCCTGGTTTCTCAGGTATGGCCTCGTTTTGATCCACTGGTCCTATTAATTCTCTCGATGATGGATGTAGAGCTTTAAGCAGCCAGCTCAAGAACACACTCTTCAGTCTCAGAGGTGTCTGACTGTTTAGTCATCCTACTAAACAATAGGATATTTAAGCACCGAGAAGCAAAAAATCCTGTTTTAGGAATGTAAAAATTTGGCAGTAGGAAGCAAAGCAGAGTGGGATGAATGAACAGCGTGTAGTCATGAAAAGATGTGTTCTTGGTGTCGTAGAAAAGCATCCAAAGTCAGTCTCCAGAATTCACATCAGCTTGTCACAGGGAGAGTCTGCATCTATCCTAGGCCAGAACAGTGTGTTTTCTGTGCCTGGCCGTGGTCCTCTGAAGTGAAGGGTGAAGTGAAGATAAGGAGTGTTACTGTGATAGCTGGTTCTTACTTAATAGTGATTTGTTGCCTTGGGGAATAAAACTGATTTAACTTGACTGGTTTACTTCTAGTCTACATCGTACGTGAATGGGGAAAGTGCCATTTCTTCCACAAATATTAAGGAAATGGAAGTAAGTTGTTATCAGTCTCTCTCTTTTTGGTCTTCTGCTTTATTTGCTGCTGTTCATCTCGTATTGACACCTAGCTGAATGCAGTTCACATCCACTGCTGTCTAGTGTTGTCTTATGCTGTAATCGGGTAGTTGTGATCAGTAGTCGAAGGCAGACACTGGAGGTGTTTCAGGTTTGGGGACTGGGGGTAATCAGGCTTCCATGCAACTGCAGTTTTTATTTCTGATTCACTTTTATGGCAAAATGAAGCCTTGGCAGAAACGTATAAAATCTGTTGATATCCCAGCTGCTTTTGTTGAAACCATAAATTTTGTTTTGTTTGGAGAATTTGATTATATCAAACTGTGATATTGATTTATTTTTCTGTCCTTTTTAATTATTGCTTTTTTCCTCCCCTCCTCCTCTTCTGCTCCTTCCTTTTTCTCCTGTCTGCATGTGCCCATCAGACACGTTACCAGGAGCTGGCAGTAGCCCTGGATTCCAGCAATCTAACTAACAAACAGCTCGTTACAAAGATAGAGGAATTGGTAAGAAACAATCCAACTGACCAGTTTGACGTTGTCTTTGCTGCTCCTCCATGCTCTCTGGGTGTCTGCAAGGTTATGGGTTCTCATGGTGCTGCGAGGCAGGCTGCTTACACAGCACTTTGTAAGGAACAAAATGGGCTGTCTGGAATACCTGTTAAGAGGATCAAACTCTTAAGGCCACTTTTAAATGTATTGGCTCATCTGAGGAACCAGCACAGAGTGGTGGTGTTTCCATTTAAGTGTGCTCTGTTGAGCTTGTCACGCTTTCCCCAGATGATAAGCTTCCTGATAAAACAGCTATTTCTGGTCCTGGTCTGAATCCCTGAAATACAGAATTCTGGTGCTGGCAGCAGTGTGAAAACCTGCTTCTGCAGGTGGTGATGCTGTTCTAAATATATCAGCAGAGTGGGAGCAGTAGGTCTGAGAGAGGGCCTGGGGCTGGTTTCTGATCATATCCTCAGCTTCTCTTGGCACGATGAATGAACTGCTTTGTCCTGTGGCCTGCATGGATCTGCTGTTGCTTTTCAGCCTTCAGCTTTAACACTGCAAGAAATGCAGCTAAGAGGACTTGTTTCAGTCTGAAAAGAGCCTTTCTTGTGTGAAATACTTTTCCCCATTTTGTTCCTCTCTGAATCTACACTTCTCGTGAAGTTCAACATTTCCCAGTGTACCCCATGACCCCTCTTGTGGTTTTATTTTTGGGTTTGAGTTATTTTTGTTCCTTTCAGTTTCTTTTTGTCTTTTAGCTGGGCTGCAGAGGTACCTGGTACAACGCATTGCCCACCCAAGATTGTCCTTGTTTGGCTGCTTTTCAGTTTGTCTGGAACTGTGCAGGGCCTTTGCTTTTCCGGGTCATGTTGTGCACCGGCATCGCTAGAATCAATCCCTCTCACTCCTCACCCATCCATCTGTAGACATGTTTCAAAATGCACTGAAGCAGTAGCAGCTTGGCCCATGTCCACTCTTTGGGAAGGGGGAAAAGTACTCATTATGTAGTTACTTATGAGGCATCTGTGAGAAAACTGCCAGGGGGACCGCGGCAGCAAATGGCAAACACAGCAGCACAGTCTGTGCAGCAGCCTGGGCAGACAGCTGCCACTTCTGTCTCCTGCACCTCATATGGAGACATGCACTATGTACACTCAGCAAATCGCCAGATACTTAAAGTCATAGAATACTGCAAGCTGGAAGGGACACTTCATCCCTCAGATTGAAATGGCTGGGATAGTACTACCCCTTCTCTGTGCATTTGGCTTCATCTCTCTCTCGCACCACCTTCTGCAGAACCTGCCAGTGCGGCTCTGCATGACTTAAAGGCCAGTTGTTCAGCGGGATATGGGTCTAAGGTCCCAGCTACACGAAAAGACTGCGGGTTCTGTTTGGGTTTGGGGTTTTTTTTGTGTGGTGTGTTTGTTTGTTTTTGGTGACTACCCTAATTCAGCAAGATGACTGATTAATTTCATAGATATGGGATGCAAATTTAGCTGCAGTTGGTGGATGCTCAGATGTAAACACACAGAGGTTTCAGTAGGGGTGTTTGGGAAGAATGGTGGTAATGTACTGAGCAATGCAAAACACACCCGCATATAAAGTATATTAGTGAAGGGAGCCCCAAATTTGTTATTTTTAATAGCTCAGACGAACTTCCTGGTCTTCTACAGAAATGAATAAGGAAATCCTGTTTGCATTAATTGGGTGTGTATCCCACTTTATTAAAGTGAAAATCTGTTTCAGCAGTGTGAGAGTATTTTCTCTTAATACTGGCACATCGATTTTCTTCCATAGAAACAGCAGAACCAAGAAGCAGTGAATCAGCTGGAGAAGGTAAAGTGTGTCCTACTTTTGGGTAGATACAGAAGTAGGTGTCTGTTTCTCTGAGGAGTAGAAAGCATGGCAGACTGTGACACAGGCATGTGTGATCTTCTCTGATGTTAGATTCAATTTCACTTGTAAGGTTGAATATTCACAAGGCTGAATATTTTGACTTCATGAGTCAGTCCTGGGAGGCAGCATTCTTATTTTGCCAAAAGCTAATATTTAAGTGCTCAAGTATTGGAGGAGCGCAGTGGAGGCAGGAGGTTACAGCTGAAGTCCCTGCCATTTGCTTGCCTTTCAAACCCTGCTGCATTTACGCTAGCAGTGATTGCTCTACGCTGTTGTTGCCAATCTGGGGTGGATAAATAATGAAGTAGTTCAAATAATGGAAGATGAAGTATATCTTGAAAAATACTGCTATGATTTAGGTGCTGGAAGCAATGCCAATGAATCACTGCTTTTTTAGTTTGACATCAACCAACAAGGGTTAACTATTCACGTTTCTGTGCTGAATGGGCATTGTTTGTTTATACAGGAAAAGAAGGAGTTTGAGCAGAAGTTTTCTAAAGAGCAAGCAGCGCTGAGGGAGCAGCTGCAGGTAAGGCAGAGCCTCCACTGTGGTCACATCACCTGGTTCTGCTGTCCTCTGGATCACTGACCACTCAGTCTTATACCCTGGAAGCTACGAGTCCGTTCCCTCAGGGACACTGGGAATCAGTCCGCCTGTACTTAACCGCAAGCGCTCTTACCTCTACTGAGTTGTCTTTTTGTGGCAGCAGTATGTTGCAGTTACAAGCAAAGTTTTGTGCTGAGCTTATTTTTCTTTCTCAAAGGTTCACATCCAGACTATTGGAATTCTAGTTTCTGAGAAGTCCGAGCTGCAGACAGCCCTTGGGCACACTCAGCAAGCCGCACGGCAGAAATCAGGTACTGGACTGCGAGCGCTCCAGCTCAAGCTGTTGGTTAAACTGTGGACTTCAAGTCACAGGCATGGTGGTAGCTGGCAGCCAGCTCACAACACTCGCTGACTCCTTAATGAGCAGTACTTGGCACTGTCACTGCCTCTGTCATCGTAGCTGCCCCCAAACAGGAGCATGTTGATCCCACGGCAGCGGAGGTCCTTTTGTGCGTCACTAAAGCCTTGTCAGCACTGCTTGGGCCTGGAGACTACCCCAGACTGTTCCTTTCTGTCTGTCTTCTCTTTTAAAACTTTGTCTCCTTTTCTCTGCCCTCCCGCACTCCCTCCCTGCCTGCTGTCATTGCTATTGTAGGTTTTACCCCAGCCTTTCATTCTGAACTAAGTTTGAGCAATTTACTCTAGTAGAAAAAACCCTGAAACAACATATTGTCTATTGTTCTGCAAAGGAAGTTTCATCATCTCCCTCTAAAAGTGAGGAAGGTAGTTACAGAGAGCTTTACTGCCCACAGTTGCTAGTGAGTCACCTGTAGAGCCAGGAGTGGAACCAGGTCTACTGATTCACAAAGCTCTGTGCGTCCTTTAGACTTTGTTGACATAGTAGAAAGTGCTGTTCAGCCAGTTCCAAAAAGCTCTTTGTGGTCTAACCTCAACTGACTCTCCTTTGACTCATTCAGGAGAAGCTGAAAACCTTGCTGCTCATTTACAGTCATCTCGCCAGAGGGTATCTGAGCTGGAACGTACTTTGTCCTCCATCTCTATGCAGCAAAAACAGTCGGAGAAGGTAAGAGTCACCTCTGTGCTTAACCAGCAGCTCTGCCTTTGGCTATTTGCTCGTCACTACACTGCTGCAAAGTCTGTAGTCCCTGCTTAGAGGCAGAAATTAACCTTGTTAATTGTTAATTAACCTTGTAGAGCCCTGTGTTCTTCATGAGCAAGGCAAGCTTCATTCAGGTTTGTGTGAGCACTAATCATACGGTCCAGTTGCTGTCTTCAGATCTGGCACCTTCTCCCACTAGTCTCGCCAGCTCTACACAACAGAAGCTTCTCTGAGACCTTGTCCCAGGAGGGTCCCTGTCAGACAGACGCGTCAGCGTTGATACTAACCCAGAGCACGCAGAAGTCACCTCATGTTCAGTTAGTAGCATCACATTTGAACAGACTGAGCAGGCTTATTTCTGGCAAATTCAGGGGGCTCTAAGCAAACCTCTCCTGAGGATTTTCCCAAAGTTAGGACCTTCTCCACTTTAGATGATCTGCTAAGGGTGAAATGAAATGTTTTTTTAACATCTGATTTGTTTGGCTAAAGTCTGTAGGTGAATGAATAATTTCCTTTTTCTCCAGCATAATAAAGAGTTAGTGAAGGAGCGAGACAACCTAAAATTGGAACTGTACAAACGAAGGTAAGTCCGTTCTGCTGGTTACTGCAGAGTAACGCTGCTCTTCTCCCCCAACATCCGCAGACTCCTGGCACATACAGTGATGCCACTTCTTGTCTGTTTGTTTCAGCAAAAGTAGCGAGGAAATAAAGCAGCAGAATTCGGAGCTGTCAGAGAAGGTTCACTCCCTTGTTTCCCAGAACTCAGCTATGAAGCTAGATATGGAGGATTTGCATAAGAAACTGGAAATGGCTGAACTGATGATTCAACAGGTACCCATAATACTTCTGGGATGCGAGGGTACGGATCACTGTAAGACTCTGCTTCTGACAGAAGGGGCGAGACTTAACTCTCGTTTTTCAAGGAGGGCACAGAACCTCACCAACACATCCTCTCAGTGAAAGGCTTTCAGTGAGGCCTCTGAGGAGCAGGAGGTCCGTGTCCTAAGGAGCTGGAGCAGTAGCTGGAAAGACATTGTGATGTTGCTCTGGACAGTGCAAGAGGGTGACTGAACACCCTGAGTGTGAAAGCTCAGTGACTTTCCTGCCTGTGCTGGTTGCACATTCAGTTACTCGGTTGCTGTGCCCTCTCACTGAGAACCCGGCTGAGTAGGGGTGGTGTCTGCACCCAGCCCAGCAGCAGGGGGTGAGCTGGACAATGGCAACTGAAATCAGCTGGGGAGAGGTGAGAGAGCAGCCAGGGAGAAGGGGAACGTGTGAAGCAGCTGTGAGCAGTTCAGAGAGCAAGCCTGGGGTTAAGGTGAGCCTGTGAGGGAAGAAACGGCTCTTTTTTCTTACAGTGGCTTAAGTTACCCCTGAAATAAAGCCAACTGCTACTTTTCCAGGAAAAGTACTGTGTGTCAACTGAACCAGCCTTGCTCCTTGGCCCACTGACATGCTCCAGACGTTGGCTTTAAATTCCTGACATGTTTCGGTCACAAGCTTTTACACCATTTGATCTGGCTGTATAATACAGGCTCTGGGAATGCACAAAGTTTCTGGGCCAAATTGTTTGATTAAAGCCTTTTTTCTTAATGAAAGAAAAATATAAAATAGGTGGGAGGAGCTGCCCAATTCAGCCTGTTTTACAAGACTAAAATCTTAGCTTTTTGATTTTAATTGCTCCCCCTCCTTTTTTTTCATTGGATTTCACTGTGAGTTGGAGCACTTCAAAGAACTACAGAAGGTTATAACGTGGATCACGTGGCAGGTTACTCTCAGGTTAAGGCTTTGCAGAAATTATTAACGTTTTGCTATAACTCTGATTTTTTTTTTGGCAGTTCTCAAATCAGGCAGGGAGTCTGGATGCAAACCAGCAGCTGCAGATGGCACTGGAGGAGAAGGCGAGCCTGGACACCCAGGTTGCTCAGGTAAGAGGTGTATGAAATACAGTCCACATCTTGATGTCTGTAAAGAACTGCGTGGCAGCAGAATGCAGCCGGAGCTTTGCATTAACACTCGTTTCTTCAAGCTTTATACCTTAAGCAGTTACTGCCAAATTTATTTAGCCAACATGATTTTCTCTGTGTTTTATTTTGCTTTGAACAGCTCTCAGAGTCACTTCACCAGCTCCAGGCAGAAAGAGATCAGTACGTAGAGAAACTGAAGGAGGAGGGGACCATTTGGCAGCAGCGGGTCCAGCAGCTCTCTGAGCAGGTAACAAATCGGTATCAAAGCCGCTCTTGACAGACATAGGCAGGAGTCATTGTTCTGACTGTCACCTGCGTGGCCTTGCAGATCCACGCAATGGCGGAGGAGAAGGAGAAGCATGTGGCCCAAATTCGGGAGCTGGAAGCCAGTGTTGCAGAGCTGCTGAACAAATCAGGTGGGGCTTCACGCTGCAGGGTACCAGCTGGTGAACTGGGTCACTGCTGCGCAGGAACTTCTGCATGTGGGGTGCAAGTGGGTGTGATTGATGCTCTGGAGCTGTGAAGGGGGCTGAAGGCCTAGTCACCTTCAGAAACCTTTCAGCCGAGCAAACAGCAAGCGAACTGCTTCCACAGTTCAACCTGAAACAGACTGTTTATGTCTTTATGACGTACTTTATGACTACTATGACTGTACTCTCAGCCTCTCTAGCCCAGGAGTTGGGAAGGCAGGATGCTTTTGCTAGGGCTGTGAGGGGCAGGATGCTGTGCTTGGTTTTGGGGTAGTTCTGCTCCTCTGCTCCTCTCAGTGTCTTGCAGCAAGAACTGGATACCGCGGCTGGTGATACCTTCTGGGTCACAGAGCCCTATAGGTTGGAGTGTGCTTTGTGTTTGTAATAGTGACCTGAACTACACGGTGATGTAGCCCTTCGACTGAACTGCTTTTGCTTCGCCCTCCTCAGCAGTCAAGCCCATGGATATTGAGCCTTCCGCACCAGCAGGGCCCACAGCAGCTGAGCTGAGTCTGCAGGAGGACATCCAGCGGCTGCAGCAGGAGAAGGAGGAATTGCATGGGCAGTACCAGGCCCAGGTCCGGGACAATGAGCAGCTGAGCCACCTCAACCGGGAGCAGGAGGAGCGGCTGCTGGAGCTCGAGAAGGCTGTGCAGCGCTACAATGAGGAATCTGTGGACAGGCAGCAGATCCTGGAGGACATGCAGAGTGACAAGGCCACGATCAGTAGGGCACTGAGCCAAAATCGGGAGCTGAAGGAGCAGCTGGCTGAGCTGCAGAATGGGTTTGTCAGACTGGTATGTCTCTCTTGTGGATCTTTGCCCACTGCTTCCCTCACTGGTGCAATCCTTTTGTAGCACAGATGTAAAAAATCTGGCAGCAGAATTATCCACCCCTTGTCCTCTGGGGCTGTGGATGCTCCACCTGCTGTGATACACGCTGCCATGCCAGGAGGTTCCCTGTGATTCCTTACTCCCGCAGGTGCTCTGGCAGATAAGCCAATCCCTCTGTCCAGAGCAGCTTCTTTTTCCCTCGTTCCCTGGCAGTCAGGCTGTTTCTTTCCCTGCCTTGAAGATACCTGCTTTCTGTGCCTGTATCTGCCCGTTCTCAGCAGTCTTCTTTCCTGCTGCTGTCACTCTCGCCCGTCTGGACCTCAGTCCTTGCTGCTCTTGATTTCCCAATGTAACAGCTTCCTCTTTGGGGCCCTGGCAGAATGACACATGGTCTAGCCACTGATTCTTCTTTAGTCCTTTCTGAACTCTTCTTGGTTTTGAATGTCTGTGGCTCTGTTTGGAACATTCATGCCACCCATCTGCTTCAGAGCTGACAGGCTGGGTGATGCGCCAGGCCTCTTCTTGGCAGTGTCCCAGCACTGATTCCCCTGGCTCTTTCCTTGCTCTTCTCCCATCTTCTAAACCTTTCCATAAGTTATTTACTGCCCTGAAGAATCAACTTACTGCCCGTAATTACACCACAGAGTAAGACAGAGGATGGCACTGTGTTGTATTGGGAATGAACGTGGTTTATCGAGCATGTAAGTTTGTCGGTCAGGGTAATTTCCTCATACAGCGGCATTTGTCTTGCAGACGAATGAAAACATGGAGGTTACAAGTGCTCTACAGTCAGAGCAACATGTGAAGAAGGAGCTGGCCAAGAAGCTTGGGCAGCTGCAGGAGAACCTGGGGGAGCTCAAAGACACAGTAAGCAACAGGCGGTGGGGTGGCAGGGCAGGTCCATGGCAGTTGATGCAAACTGCTGGCAGCTTTCCAAGCGCTGGTGGAAGGATGGAAATTGGTATTGTAATGAACAAGCTGGGAGCCTTCCCCCATCGTCTGCTGTCTGATGTGGGGGACCAGCAGGTGGGGGCAGATGGTGGCTGCCTGCCTAGCTGGTGGCTTTGGGGCGACGTTGACAGTTGGGATCATGTCACATGGATTGGCTTTTCTGACAGAAATGGTTTGACATGATGGTTCCATCTTGTTACGTTAGCTGGAACTGAAAACCCAGGAGGCTCGGGCTCTGCAGGAGCAGCGGGACCAGTGCTACGGCCACTTGCAGCAGTACACCGTGGCGTACCAGCAGCTGGCTGCCGAGAAGGAGGAACTGCACAAGCAGTACTTGCTTCAGACACAGCTCATGGATCGGCTACAGCATGAGGAGGTTCAGGGGAAGGTGACAGTGGAAATGCACCTGAAGGAGCTGCAGCAGACCAAGGTAACAGTAGAAAAGGGGCAAGTGGAAAGACAGGAAGGAAAGTGCTTAACTACATTAAGTGTTAATTAACCAAAGGTTGGACCAGATGATCTTTCTCAGTCCCTTCTACCCTGGGCTGTTCTGTGACTCTCTGATGATACCTGTGCAGTACAGGTGCATGATACTTGTCTGGAGCAGCAGCACTGCTTGTGTGTGGGGTGCTGCTGCCTGAAGATGTAGTCACTGTTTGCAGTCTGGGTTGTGCAAGTTGCAGTGATTTCTGTTCCGCTTTTGCAGGAAAGTCTCGAAGCTCTAGCTAAAGAAAACAAGGAGCTGCAAGCCTTAGTCAGTCAGCTGGCAGCAGACCTGGACGGCAGGATTTTGCACCGACTGGAGGGTGAGCAGCTGCAGCTGGTCTCCAGGGAGGAGGCAGAGCTGGGATCTCTGGGGTGTTACCTCATTCTCCACCTTCCTCCTTTTACAGGAGACGGAGTTGAAAGTGACATGATGACGGAAGAAATCCAGAAATCTTCATTTGTGATCCCAGAAAAGTTTGAAAGCCATGAAGAAATGGTAAGTCTTAACAGTAGAAAAGCCCTTGAGTTTAGCTCTAAACAAACACCTGGAAAAGGAGGCAGGTTAAATGGCAGAGAGGTTCCACGGGGTGTGTGGAATAGGCTGTTTATCAGCTGCGGTGCAGAATGAGGGAAGTGTAACAGCCCCTTCTGCATCACAGCAAAAACCCCAGACTTTTGCAGCATCCTCGCAGGATAGGCTGGAAGTCTGGCAGTGGCTTTAAGCATGAGGAGGAGTCATCTGGGAGAGTAGCTCTAATTACCATGGTGTCTGTAGTTTGGAAATGGTGTCAAATATCTACTAGATTTTTCTGTAAGTACAGTCATAATTGGAAAATACTGCAGTCAAACAGGTATCGTGGGGGCTAGTGTTTAACCTGCATATTGGTACTACGTGGGAATGAGAAAAGATGCAGAAGTTGCTGCCTGGATGGGTTTCAGGGCAGTCACTTGGTACTCCGGTTGTGTACCCATAAATAAAATGGGGTAAACTGTTCCCCTCTGTCCTGAGATGCACCACTGGTCACGTTTCACGCATAACGTGCTTACTCTGGCATTCTTCTTAGGTCGCTTTCTTGACATCTGCCATGTCCCACGTGGAGAAGGAGCGAGAAGACATGAGGCAGCAGCTGGCTGCCCAGAAGCAGCAGTGCAGAAGCCTCCTGCAGCAGATTGCAGCTCTTGGGCAGGAGCAGCAACGTATCGTCACGCTGGGTGGAGGTAAAAAATCTGGTGCCGTTTGGGGACAGGGTGATGATGGTGGCATGCCTGGGCCCGCTGTACTGGCCCCTCTGAGACCCATCCAGAGGGTTTGTGAGCATGTCCTGTCCACGAAGGAGCTGTAAATTACACGTCCTTTCCAGGTTCCACTGTGGATACTGTTCCAGTGGAGGTTCACGAGGCTTTGAAAACTGCCATGGAGAAACTACAGGTAAGCAAAGCTCTCCTCCTCGTTCAGCGCTGCTGCGCTGCTCAGCTGGACTGTGATCCCTGTAAGACCCGACAGCACAAACCGTAGGCGAGTAGTAGATGTTCCATAGTAAGAAGCCACTTCCTAAAAAAAGCGTCACTGCTTGTCTCAGCAGGGGAATGTTGGCAGCAGTAACTCCCCCCACCAAACACTGTGAGCATAAAGGCCTAACGGGGAGCTGTGGTCACCTTCCAAAGGAACAGCTGAACTCCAGGCTGAATTCCCTCACCCTGCTGGGGTGAAGCAGGTGGTCTGCAGGCTGGAGCTGAGTATGAGCAGAGCTGTGCTGCCCCAGCACTGCGGAGGTGAAAAGCCCTTCTGCTTCCCAGAATGCAGAGGAGCTTTTTTACACCTTCTCTAGCTCTGTCCTCTCTGTTCCTTTCTAGCATCAAGTTGGAGACTAGTTGTGCAGGCAGCAGGATTTGTTCCCTAGTGCAAAGGAGGGTGTTGTCGTTAACTTAGTACCCTCTGTACCTGAGCAGGTCAGATGACTGATGCCAATTTTTGTGTTCAGTCCCGTTTCACAGAGCTGATGCGTGAGAAAGCCGATATGAAGGAACGGCTGGAAGAGCTGGAACATCGCTGCATACAGCTCTCTGGGGAAACAGACACCATTGGTACGTTGAGGCAACACCAGCACAAGCTAAAGCTTGCTCGGTGCATTATTTATTTGGGGAGTAGAAGGTCCCCTGCAGCTTTTGGAGCTGGAGCCCTCCACCTGCCAAGCAGTTCCTGTCTCTGACTGCTGCCCGACCAGGCTAGAGCTCATCCAGGGCTCGATTTGCTGGATCCTCACACCCTGTAGTGCTGTGCTGACTGTAGGGCTCATACTCCAGCCTCACTAACGCTTTCTGCTCCTACTTCTCTCGTATTCCAGGGGAGTATATTGCGCTGTACCAGAGCCAGAGGGCTATCCTCAAACAGCGGCACCAGGAGAAGGAGGAGTACATCAGCAGACTGGCCCAGGATAAGGAAGAGATGAAGGCAAGGAATCTTCCCTGTAGTACCACCCCAGCAGGGCAGGCCTGGGAGCGCCTGCACGGTCCAGCCCTTCGCTGGTTGTTTAGTTACCTTTAACCTTTGAGTTGCTCGTTGTGTGACAGAGGCAGGGCTGCTAACGAGCAGCGTTTTCGTGCACATTTCATAGGCTTTCCTTTACTTTGATGCAGATAAAACTATTGGAACTGCAGGATTTAGTGATGCGTCTGGTCAGGGAGCGAAATGAATGGTACGGCAAGTACGTGGCAGCGGCTCAAAGCCCGGAGCTGTTGGCCAGCCAGAATGACAGTGGGCTTCCTGGGGAGAGGCGCATCGAGCTGAACGCTACTGATGGGGAAGGTAAGCTGCTGCCAGCACAGGTGTGAAATGGAACTACCCCAGGTCTCAGTGCTGCGCACGAGGGGACAAGTGACCCACCTGCCTTGTCTGTGTTCCTCACAGGGCTGCGAGAGGTGAGTTTATCAGATGAAGCAGAACAAGAGGCGGCTGTTCTTCATCAGTCTGGTTTCTCCCCTACCGACAGTAAAGCTGCTCAGCCAAGCCAAGAGGACCCCACAGCAAAGCAGATAATGCAGCTTCTCAGAGAAATCCAGAACCCTCAGGAGAGGCTGGGCTCTCTGCTGGAAAACCCCTGCATTCCCTTCTTCTACCGTGCAGATGAGAACGATGAGGTCAAAATCATGGTAGTTTAAGTGGCGCTAAATCTTATTTAACAGCAATTTTCTATGAGCCTGAAAGGACTTCACTGACTTGTACGTGCCCGTACAAGGGCTTGGTGCCCCTGGTCAGAACAGCTTCTTAAAAGCTTTGGGATAGAGAGATCGCGTCAGACCTCATCTTCCCTTTCTCTTTCTTCTGTTACTTGGTGTGCTTCGAGTACAGGCAGACTCAAACTAATCCTGGGAGGCAGCTGGTGCTGGCACTTCTCCTGGGCCAGGGGATTCTGTGACTTCGGGCAAAATGACTTAATCCCTTATCCCAGACACTGCTGCCAGCTTCACAGCAGCGACTGAGCAGCGGTTCCGACCCCTCACTCATGACTGTAACTGGCCTAGTTCCTTCCAGGGCTCCCAAAGTAACTAACTTATCCGGCAATGAACTCTTTGGACCCTAAAGAGGTTGGTTTTGTTTCATACTATGTATCCTGAACTTCCCACTTTCCTCTGCATCCTGCCTCTGGCAGCTGTATCTGAAACTGGCCTCAGCAGTCTCACACAGCCCTAGATACAGGCGGCCGGGCAGCCCCATCTACTCTCCTTGCTGGGGGAAGGGACTGAGGGTGGCCTTTGGAGTCTTTTTGGTTACTTGACAAAGCTTTATGTGATTCTTGGGAGTGGGGTGGAAATGTACCTGCACTTTGAAGGATGATGTGTTTCACTTGTATGTGTCTGAAGGTTTTATTTATTTTAAAAAATGGGAGAAATAAGTAAAAGGAAACCACTTAATAAACATGCTTTGTTTTGAATTTCTGGGCTTTAGGGGTTCTAGTTCTCCATCACTTAACTCTCCTCCTCTCCCATTCTGCTAAGAAGCGCATTATATGGGTGTAATCCAAGATCCTGTGCCCCTGCTTCAGTTCCTGGGGCACACATCAGCAATAAAGGTAGCACCCAGCACTGCCATGAGGCTGTAACCTAAATTCTAAGGAGAAAACAAAACGGGGGAGGAGAGAGGCCCCTGAAGCAGCAGCAAAGCAAATCCCTTGAACTGCATTTGGATACCCCACAAGTAAACGGGCCTGTCAGGCAAGAAGGGCCTGTTGTGAGGAGAGCTGGTTTCAGCAGTGGAGAAAAGGAACTTGTCACAGCTGTACAACGCAAACAGGACCCACCACCTCCCTCCTGCCCCAGCAAGACAAGAGAGACAAGCTCAGGAACCCAGTTCCCCTGGGGGGTTTGTCAGCCATGAAGAGAGACTTCCTGGTCCAGCTTTACACCAGCACAGCAGAGAGCTTTTCACCTAATGGCAGCGCACAGTTCATGGTGCTGTGCCCCTGTACAGCTGAAAACAGCGCACACAGAACAGTTCCTGCTTCCCTGCAAACCCACCCAGGGAAGACAGAAGCTGGTTTTTGAATTTCCATGTGACTGGCACTAGTGCTGTCCATTCATGGCACCTGGGGGGTGTCCACGTCCCCACAGAAGATGCTGTACATTCCCTGAAGAGAGACTGCACTTTCTGCAGTGTTTGTGCCTGCTCAGGCTGTTCTGAATCTGTACCGTAACTAACAGGGGCAGGGCTGGGGTTTAATTGATTTAATACAGAGCATTATTATCAGCAGTAAGTATTTATTGGGTGTTCTACTCTAGTACTGTGAAGGAGACAAGACCCGTGAAGGGTTGCAGCCTATTGCAGAGGTGACTTAATTCTGTTACAGTTTTTGCTTTCTGAATAAACTTATTCAGATGGGCACCGACTAGATGTATTTCTTCTGCATCAATCCCCTGGAAATTTGGCCAGAAATAAAGCAGAGAATGAACTGTGAGAGGAAGACCTGCCCTGCCATCAATGCCCACTACACTGGGCCTTCATGAGTGTCCTCCTGTAGACAGAGCAAGGTCTCAGGTGTGGCAGCAGTCTTTGATTTACATTTCACACCCAGACCGCAGGTTCAGATTCATTTTTAAGCCGTTCTCTTCAGGAGCGTCTCCCTTAGCCCACCTTTACTTGGAGTGAAGGAAGAGCAGAACTGCTCTTCGCACAGTGGCTTCACCCCTGTGCTTCCAACTTGAGGAAAAATAGGAAAAAGCACCAAACCACAGCAAAGAGCTGTTGGAGTGGAACAAAGACACCGGCTGCCAAGGCTGTTCTTCCTGCCTGGGCAGGGTAGCTGGTATTCTCACCAGAACATACTTAACCTTTGACAACCAGCAAATTAGAGGCTTCTAGTTTTGCAAAATAAGGCTCCAATATTTACTTGAATAAATGCATAGTTTTACTTTGAAAATATAATACTCTTTTAAGAACAACCCTATATATAAACCAGGGGTAGAGGGACCAGCTCCAGTGAGGATTAACAGGACAGATCACCTCGGTTGTGTAGAAGCTGAAGGTACAACAAAAACATGCAAGACCAAGACAGCTAGAACAGACGAGAAGGAATCACTAGGGATCCAGTCTGCTCGCTCCACCCACACCAGATACTCAGCTTATTAAAGTCTTACTAAGGAGATTCCACAACTCCCCCCGCCCACTGTAGTAAACAGCACTCCGGGCTAAATAAGGCATCAGCATTACAGTGATTTAAGTCAGTAACCCCAGTGCGACTGGTCTCCTGCTGCAGAATTAGCCCTGGAGCCCCAGGAACCCATAGCAGCATCATCCCAGTGACTGCAAAGTTCAGGGATTACAGAGAAGCGTCGTCATTGTCACTGTGAAAAGCAGTGACTGTGATCCGAGAGCCATAGCTCTCCCTGTTTTGGCACAGGGACAGTAGGAGCAGGTTTACCTGGTTAATACCAGTAGAGAAATCCCACTTCAGCCTAAAAGCGACTTCCAAGCAGGAGCTGGCCACGTGCGTTCGCCTGTGGTTACCTGCACTGCCAACACGGGCCCAAAAGACTGAGAAACTACAGCTCAACACCTGCTTCCTGTGTTCTACAAACAGCCCCAGCAAAAACACCCTTCCAAGGACCAAGCAATCTTGTGTGCAGAACTCCCACCTTCTGGGTGTCCACCACTGAAGCGCCTCCGGGCATTTTCCTTTACAGCAGGAAAGGGAGTGACCTTCCACATCTGACAAGCTGTTTCCCTCTACTGCAGCTCCTGGGCACCACTGCTGATGCAGGTCTGTTCCACCCTCCCTACCAGGGACAGCACCTGCTGGCACGCAGAGCTTTTTAAGCTCTACGGGATGAAAAGATTAGGTTATAATGAAACACAGTTTGAAAACCACCCAGAGAACGAACAAGAGAAAGAGAGAGGTTTTATTCTAGTCATGGAGACCTTCATTATACAGAAACGATCGTTTATTTCATCCAATAAACAAGAGTGACAGGTAGATCACAAACTGCATCACAGCTACTACCAGCACTGAGACAGTTCACCCACAAGTCTGGGGTAATACAATAACCCAACTGCACACAGCAGAGAATTCAACAATCGGCTCAAAAACTCAACATCAGAACAGCAGGATCTGGTTAACCTTTTGGATGTGTGTGTATATATATATGTATATAGATATTCT
>NW_010401915.1:0-34913 GCF_000710305.1 Buceros rhinoceros silvestris
TTTAAAAGACGTGTAGATGTGGCACTTGAGGAATATGGTTTTGTGGCAGCCTGTCAGTTGGCCTGTCAGCTGGGTTAACAGTTAAACTTACTGATCTTAAAGGTCTCTTACGACCAAAACAATTCTGTGATTCCTAAATTGCATAATTCTTCTGCTTTTTGTCAGCTAGCTTACTCCAGGTCAGGGTGCTGATTGGCTGGCTGACATATCAGGGAGAATTAGCAATAAGTGAGAAATACAAGGAAAAAATCTGAATGCTGAAGAAACATTATTTTTGGTCTTGTTTTCATAATGTTTTCTCCAGTCCCTCACTTGCCACTTGACTTTCTTTTCTTGCCTTTTTATTTGTATTTCATCCCTGAGTGTTTCTTTCCCTCTCCTCTCTCCCAGTGGCCTACATTGGCAAGAGTTGTCACTGAGCCAAAGAGGAGCCTGCCTTTCACATCTGTGTAGTTTTACTGCTACTTGCTTTTCCTGGGGAGCTGTACTTTCACTTACCCCCTACTTCACTCCGGAGAGACCGCTTGGCCAGAACGTAGCACATTTTCCAGTCACAGCTGTCTCTGTCGGATATAGGCCTGGTTCTTGGATACATGGTAGAAGGGATTTGTTTGTTTGTTACTTCAAACTAATACAAATTATCCCAAGCCAATATAAAGAAAATTTCTTTATCCTCTTACCGCATCCTGGAAAATCAGGTCTTTCTCATTGCATGCATTTACCTCAGTACTTCCTTGAGGAAAGGCTGATGTTTAATTCCAAATAAAAATTTATTAGATATTCCATTAAAGGAAAGTGACTGAATTTTTAATACATCCTTTTTCAAATATCAAGACATGTAGCTTCAGCTCTGACCTTACAGTAAGTGATAAAACACATTTTTTTAAGGTCATGAATTTACAGGCAGATACCTGTGTCTCTGAAAATTTTCCCTAAACTTCAGGGCAATTTCCAGCTGAACTACAGGTCATCCTGTATGACTCCAGTTGCAAGACTGGAACCTCAGAGTATTTTATTTCCCCATAAAAACTCTAGGTGACTGGTTTTAACTTCTGAAAGAGGGAATGCCGTTTCATTGTAGAATCTAAATACTCTAACAAAAATATGTATGTTTTCAGAAATCAGAACACTGCAGATCTATTGCCAAGAAAATAAAAGAAAAAAGCCAAAAAAGCTATGAAGACAAGCACAAGGTATTAATAAGATGATATTTAGCACTTTCTCTGATCGTAACTAGTTGCTGAACTGGTCCCTGCTAGTGATGGAGTATATTCTTATGCAGAAATACCAGCAGCAGATCACAACAGCATCAGTTTATGTCAATGCAGCCAGCAAGCATGTTTGCAGACCTACACTTTCAAAATTTCGTGCAGGAATTTTAAATACAATGGCAAAAAACGTTCACTTTGTCTGTTCCTATCAAATTCCTTGGTCTTTTATCTTCATTCCTTTCTTTCAGTTGCCTTCTTTATACCATTGCCATACAATAGAAAAAGGTGCAGTGGGAGGAGGGAGAGGAAGAAAGAGAAAGGAGCAACAAATTTCTTTGGCTAGCCTGTTTCACATGTGTTCAAAGAGTTTTTCTGGTTAATCTTGCATGTAAGGTTTTGTCTCTAGTCAGTATCCAGAGAGGAATGTTCTAGTACTCCACAGTAAAAGGGGGAATGTCGCTTTGAAACAGGCTTTCTGTCTTGCTGTTATTTTAAGATAAAGTGGAAAAGTAAACTGGTCAGTTTGTGCATAAGCACTTTTTGCAGCGAGCAGCGCTCCCAAGGAGAAGTGGCAGCTGCAGCAGAGGACAGCCTAAGCTGGCAATAGGGTGCTGTGCAGGCACAAAATGGGATGCCTGCCAGTTCTCAAACCAGATGAGAGCAAAGCCATAAGCATACAGTCTCTAACTTCCACAGCTGCAGGGAGAGCCTGTGTTAGATCAGTAACTTTATAGGTCTGCTACAACTGTTCATCCCAGTCAGTATCACAGCTCTGATTTTAATTGTATCTGAAGTGAACTCAGCAGAAAAACATCTTTGTTCTGAGTGATGAACAGCTCCTTACTTCAAGTTTTATATAACTCTATATGTGCATCACAGGTAGATAAAGATGATACCCACCCTCACCAATCAGTCTTTACTCATGGTGTTTCTGGTGCATGAGAGCAAACATTCTAAAGCGCGACAGCAAAAACTGTCACAAATTGTCAGTCTCAGTAAAACAGTCATAGAGCCTAGGAATTAGCCATTTTCATGTTTGGTTACCCTAAAATCCATTCGACTTTAATGGATAACCCAACAGGGAAATTTTTAAAAATACGTTTTTATGTATAAGGCAGGATTATCTATTCCTAGCACAGTTTGTCTCAGAAACAATTACAGGCTCTGTGGCATCTTGCAATCTTGGCAGCTGTACTGTCGTCTCATATGGGAATATAGATGTATGTTTGTCTTGAGAGCTCCCAAATCCCCACATTCTCCATAAGAAAGAACGAGACAGGAAATTTCTGAGTTACTGGGCTTTTGGTGCAGCTGTCTCTTTTGATTTCACATGTATTCCTACAGCAAGATGAGAGCCATGGAAACAGAGTCTCATTCAGCAATGGTTCTTTTCTCTTTTGTCTGCTCTAAAATAGTCCAAGTGTTAGGAAGAGTAACAAGCACCGAACTTTTCTTCACATACACAACTCACACAGAACAGAAGAATGAAACTGAGTTGAGATAATATTTTTTCCCTTTAAGAAGATAATGTTTTTTCCCTTTAATATTTTCCCCTTTACTGTTTCAGTTCAGGTTCCTTCTAATTAAGTTTACCATTGGAGTCATAAGACCGTGATCCAGCACAATTTGCCTGATTTCAGTATAATTTTTCATGTGCTTTCGAAGTTGAATATGTATTTAAGAACTTGCTTGGGTGATTAGGCGTGTGACAGAAGATACACCTAGATCTCATGCCTACAGCTTTAGATATCAAGTTCTAAAGACACAGCCTTTACATTCTCAAATATTTTGCTGTATTCTTCCATACTTAATCCTTAAATTCAAAGAGATCTTTCTTTGTTCAGTAACAGAACTTAATCCAATTTTGCTCTTGTGTTCTTACACTCTCCTTTTATTCCGTTTGACCCATATTGCTGTAAGAAGAGTCTGAAATTAAGAACTTTGCCTTGCCACATTCCTATTAAGCCAAAAGTAATAGTAATCCATGGGAAAATATAAGGAATAAGAAAGGCAACAACATGTCCCAAGCGCCGTAGTGGAGTTAAACACCCTTCCCTTCAGGTCATTTTCTAGATCTGGAAAGCTTTTTTCCCTTAGTGCTGGTTCTCTTTCAGCCATATTTTGGTGCTTTATATCAAAAGAATATAGGTAGTGGAGGCCTACCATGAGAAGCAGTAAATTATGCCTACTTGATATTTTGCATAAATATTTGCCGAGTAGAAGTTTTGGGTTTTGTTTTGTGACATAACCTGAGAAACAATAGTGGCTTGCTAGAAAAAATAAAGAATACATACAAAAGAAAGAAAGAAGGAGACAACCAAAGTACAAACGCTGTAACAAGATCACAGGCATGACTTTTCTGAAGGGGCTACAAGGCTTGAACCCCCTCTTGGCACTGGTACCACACAAGCAGCTGCATCACAGCTCCATGGGATGAAGAAGCTGTGTCCTTCCCCTTCTGGCAGCAGCCGCTGTCTTAAACATGTACGGGACCAAGATTTCCCAGTGATCAGCATTTCTTTCTGAGGTGCCCTGTGTTGTACATGTTTAAGATGGCCTGAGGGAGGATAGTTAATGACTTCTAAAAATAGCAGGCTTTTTGGAGGTGCTGACAACATGGTAACTAGGAGGTAAGGCTCTGCCGTGCAGGCTTGTTCCAGTGTGCGCAGGAGAGATGGGAATTCAAAGCAGTGCTTGCACAGTACTTCAACGAAAGCACAGTAGCGACAAATGCAAAATGTTACTGGTAGTCATAAGTTCTGCATCAGTTACGAGGCTCTCATTAGAAGAAATTTTAAAGTTCCTAATGTCTTTGTATTCAGTTGCCCTCAAACCAGATTCCAATTGCAATTGAGAAAATGTTGCTTTCCCTCTATTTATGTTCATCCCAATGGGAGCTGTATCTTATTCCCACTAACTTCTACAGCACAAATGAATTATGACCAGCGTGGTTTGCCCGTACCATAATCTATTCACACATTCTGACAAGAATACGCACAGCTCAAAAGGCATAAAGTAAACTGCTCTTTTAGGCCCAAATCTGAGGAAAAAAAAAAAAAGTTGCATCAGAAATAGCCAACATCCATAGAATGTATGGGAAGAAGATAGTCTCTTAATGTAGAGTATTTCAGAGTAAAATAGCTAGCTTAAAACTGCTCCCCCATTTTAACTGATGACAGTTTGACCAAAGCATACAATCCCCAGACGTGCAATTTACTGAGTATAAACAAGCCAAAAGAAGAGGGCAGAAGACTCCTCGAAGTCTGCTGCATGTGATAGACACAAGCACTGCAGAAATCTGCTGATAATCCCCTTTTCGGTTTGCATTCACAGCTAAATCTGCTTCACTTCCTACAGTACTGAACATTATGCAGTCCTTTGAGATCTACCATGAGCCATAAATCCCAGTCAGGAAACAGTTTTCAAGCCGAGGAGGAAAGACGGCATTTCATTTTCTAAAGCCAGCCCAAAGTAACCAGGTCAAACAAAGTTTGGAATTGAAGCTTTTGAAATCCAGGATATAAGTGTGTATGTTTTTCTGTTTGTTTTGTTACCGATTAACCGGATGCAACAAATAAAACCATTTTTCTTTCTTATTTTCTCTCTCTGACTGTCTCTTTGGGAGCTCCTCTTTCGGAGCCAACTCTCCAATAAGCCAGTGCTTGAGGTCATAGCTCCCTAACTTTAAGACATCTGCTAGGTCAGATGTATTTGAAGAGAATCAGCTGCTTGCAGCAAGCACATTATTAGAACACTGGAGTCACAGAAAAATGTTGAAGGTATCTTTCTCTTTTTCCATCTAACAAACACATATATCCCATTTAAAATTTCTTGTCTTGATCCGAGCTCTACCTCCAATGCCAATGCAGAGCATTAGGTTAAGAGTTCAAGCTCTTAAATGTTTGAATTGTAAGCTATAGTAATTATAGAAAAACAAAACAAAACACTACCTTCACTTTTAGTACTAGGTACTGAATTTGCTCTGTACTGTATTCCTCCTAATTTTCTGAAAAATCATAGAAGATACTAAAAAAGTACTAGTGTGTTGAACAGCTGAAAAATAGATTTGTGAACTGTACTTTGTGAAAACAAAACCTCTTATTGAAGTCTGAAACTGAACATCCAAACCCAGAGATTCTCCAAAGCACTAGCTGCTTATGAAGGCGCCCCTTCTTACATTCATTATTTAAAATATTTCAGTTGTTTCAGTAGCACATGTTAAGAAAGAAGCAAATAAATACCCAAGATTCACGCTCCTCTCTCCAATAACAAAAATGTGTATGCTGGTGAAGAGGAAAAGTATATTTAGTAAGAAATTATTTCTTCTGTTTAAGCCACCAAAGGCTTGTCCTAGAGCTCCTTCAAGCCACTTTTTATATAACATAAATAAACATTATTCTAAAATAGAGCAGTGAGGTTTTACAGTAAGAAAAAAGTCTTCCTGGAAAAAAATACACCAAGCTTAATTCAAAACTTGCATGCCGGAGTGCCAGGCTGGCAACAGTTGGAATTGAAAGGTTTCCATCTTGCCGCTAAGCTTTAACACAGTGTGTTAGATATTCTACTGCTTTGGCAAAGGACCTGCAGCTCCAAGTGTACTAATTTCTGCCAAGCTTTTGGAACTCTCATTCAGGTGCCTGAAAAAGCAGGAGGTACAAGGGAATTGGTAACATACCCCTCAGGGAGTACCTAAAAGCCAGTCAAAATTGCAGTACCCGTTTTTAGAGGATCACGATAAATATCCTTCCGTACAGTTCATCTCTAGTAAAGAGTTTAAGAGGAAAATGCTAGGACCTGGGTTCACAGCTACTATAAAGCCATCAAGCTGCATTTACCCATATATGTATATATTTTTTTAGACTAAGGATCAATCCTCAACCATCTTCACCAAATCTAGTGTTATGAAAATAAATAGGAAAAAATCATCATATATTAAATGATCTTTCAAGCTCTGTCCACTTTATTTCACTGTCATCCAATACACTTTATTCTTTCCCTCTATACTAAGAACTTATTCCTGTTACACACCTATTCATTTCAAGTCCTCTGAGACAGGAAACAGTAAGGAGGCAAGGTACACTCAAAAACTGATGCAGTCTGTCTCAGGACTGTAAGTCTGTCTTTATGCTTTTGCAGTAAACAAAGACTTTAAAGTAAAAATAAGGGAATAAACAAATTTAGTGCATTAATTTAAGCAAAGTTGTTTTCTATTTCAAATCATTTTCCCTGTATTTTATTCTGTTTACATCATAGTAACAAGATCAAAAGCATGGCTGAGGTTTAAGTTTTAAGTTTACATTTGATGGCCTCTAGGGAAAGCTCTTCTGCTTGTCTGCAGAGATCGTACAATCTCTGTGGCAGTACCACAGTTGTACTTCTTCCCCATGGCTGAGCCAGGACAAACTAGAGCAGGCTGCCGAGCCTTGCCTGCAGTCCTCTCTCTGCCCTTGAAAGATCAGTGCACAGCAAGAGAGCAAGCTCTGGTAAATGGTTTTTGTCTACAGGAGTTTGTCTTTCAGGAACTGGACTGAAAAGCATGTACTTGATAAGACACCAATGCAAGCAGCATGTTTAAGACACCTCAACAGAGAAAACAAAGCCTTTTATAAAAATATTCTTGCTAATCTCAATGATGCCCTATGAGTCTCCAAAAGGTGCAAATCTGAGAGCAAAAATATATTTACTGTGCTGACTGTAATTCAGCATTTTGATTCTATCTGCACCTGTCGAGTTAGAAGGCAAAGTGTGGGGGACGTACAGATTGTCATGTAGTGTTTGACAGTCATGTTGTTCATTATCTCCAGCCAAAATAAGATATACAGAGCATTTAGTCACTTGTGATTTTTTTCAGTGGAAGTGAGTTATGACCTTAATGCTGCCATTTGGTTTGCGCATTCGTGATGCTTATAAAAAGTGAAGCGATTTAATGAAGGAAATAACTGCTTTAGTTATAACAAAAAATAAAAAAGATCCAACTCAGAGAAGGTGACACAATTACTATAGCTACCATTAGATCTACATTAGCAAAATATGAAGGTATTAGGCTTGCTGTACTGTAAAACGAAATCTTGACACAGACCAACTGACTGGTTGCTGATAACAGGCACTGTTCAAGGTATGATTTAAATACTATGTAATAACAACCTTAGAAATTCTTCGCTTTGTGGAAAGGGAAATATGTAATATATGAGTTGTAAGCCTATCATTTGGTACCAAGGAAGGAGAAAAAGTAAAGGTGCTTGTGCCCTTTTATTGTACCTTAGGCCCAGAACATCAGGTTTCAGCATCTTTTGTTTTGAGAGGTTCTTTGAAAGAAACTGAGTAAGCAGAGGCTGGTACTATCAGGGGGTCTGAAATCTGGCAGGCAGTTCACCTAAGCTTTTGAGTATAGATGGGGTTTGAACAGTGATATGAGTGGATTTTTTACACTTACTAGTAAGTGTAGAATCAAGCTTGTAGATGGTTTCAAAACTATTTATTTTTGAATGGCATTTTTTGCTGAAGTTTTACTTTGGCGGATTTAACTCTATACAAAGGCTACTCTAGAGGAGGGTTTTTTCTGCAAAACACCTATTCCCATGCACTTATCATCCCTCTTCGGAGATATGAAGACTACAGGAAAGACATGACTATAGCAGATACCCTTTATTAAAACAAAAGGAAAGGCACAACCTGATATTTCTAATATGTGAAGAGGACAGCTGTCTCACTCACCACCTTTTGACAGCAACAACAGGAACTGTTTCATGGATTTCCCAACCCCAGGTACAGGTATACGTGAGATTTAGAAGCTTGCTCTGAGTCAGAGCATTGGCAGCCAGACTTGACTAGAATACAGATCTCCAAACGCTCAAGTCCTGCTCTTAGACCTCATCCTTTTGGAAGCTGAGAATTAATTACCAGTAGGGGTTTGGTTTTTTCATTATTTTACATTCTCTTACTCTTTACTGCTTTCTGGCTTTGCCAGTGAAAGTGCCTACTGCTCTCGTGTTCTTGCTCCCCTCCCCTGATTTCCATGGTTCAGATGTTTGGAAACTCTTTGTAGAATTCTGCAAACTTCTTCCAGCTGTGCCAAAGCAAACTTGAACTCGCAGCCTTCTGAGGCTTTCCCATCACTGCTGACACTCTCTTGGTGATTTGCCTGCTGTGAAGTTTTTGCTGGGGTTTTCTGACCATTTTTGCACATCCACTGTGTTACTGCTAAATGAGCTACAGATGCCAAGTGAAAAAAAAAAAAACAACCCTACATTGCTTTCCCTTGGTTGGTTGCATTACAGAGCTGGTGTGAGGGGGGCTCGGGGGGGCAGGCGGAAGGAGAAGCAGTGTGCGCATGTGTATTTGAAAGAGCAGGGAAACTGTAAATAAAGATGGTCTTAGTGAAAGAAAGTACTGTCTCTTTAAAATAAAATTAAAAAAATACCCTCAGTGTTTTCTTTAGTCTTTGTCATTCTTTGGCACTATCCCAAAGATTTCACTGTCCTTGTCTCCAGCATCTGGAAACCATCAGGGTAAACAATAGAGTGCTAGGAACTGGAACCCCTGCCTCAGCTCCCATGGGACCTCGCTCTGGAGAACATGAGAATACAAACCGATGGACACCATGTGGTCAATTACTTCAAACTTACAAATCTCTGTGCCTTCCTATTTTCTGTTTTCCTTGGCACCACATGACCTTTCCACAATGGAACCCAGCTGTTGAAAAAGCCAGACGTTTTCTTTTTTAACCTCTTGCTTACTTTTGTAGGGTTGTACAACTTATGGATGGCATGTGCCTTGGGTAAAAGTGTCCTGCTTGTTAAAATCCTGTCTGGCTGTAATATTTGCCTGTGTTAGTCAGCAGAGAGGATCAAGAGTATTGACTTAACAGGGTCATACCTCAATGAGGACTCCACAGGTGGTCCTGGGTTTCCTAGCATTGCACGCCAGCACTTAAAGTAGGACAATTGTATAGCCTGTCTGTTTTGTGCAGTCAATAATTGCATGTGCAGTTGTTACCTAGTTTTTAAAATTTGTTCCTAGTGCAGGTGCTGTATTGGCAATTGCAAAGGACTGAAGTCATCTCAAAACCAAAGACTGTTTGAGGGGACCTGCCCCTTTCAGTGCTGTAAAATAAACTTTGCTCTGGATTAACCATGACAGCTCCAGGACTGAAGCTGGTGGTTGGCGGGGGGTGGGGGGGCAGTGCTGACAGGTCCTTGTTCCTTCTTGCCTTCTGTTCCAAAAGACAGTCTTTGAACTGTCTGAAACAGTCCAGTAATACTGTCCATACACAAGCCAAAACTTTGTTGCTACATTTAGGTGCATTATTTTATTCTGTGTGGTTTACTTTCTCCAAAGAGTGAGGATGCTGAACAGAATGTGCTGAACAGAATGGAATTGTACAAAAGATTTAGGGCTTCATCTTTAAGTCACATTTAAAGTTGCTGAACTTTCCAAGCACGTGCTGAAGAAAAGTAACTGACATTTCATGTATAAATAATCATACATGCTCCCAGATTTACTGTTTTATTTCTGGAAGAAAGATAGGTACATATGTAATGCTGCAGCTAAAAGACAAGAACATTCTGTGAGGCTGGTTTCTTGCAGCTATCAGTGCATCCAGAGATGAGGTGTTTTGGCACTCCATCAACTTTGACCTCAAACAGATTATTGCTTATCTGTTGAGCAAAGACAGTTACATTAGTTTGTAAAGGTTAGGGAGCTGGCACTAGTACGGTCGGGAGACTTGTTCAGAGCACCTAGATTCACAGTGTTAGCTGGCTATTGTGATCAAATCTGTATCCCAGTGTGAAAGGGCTGTCACGCTGAATTGGCCCAAGCTATCTCCACAGGCTGATTGGCAGGGCTGGCCTTCCCTCTGACTGCAGAAAGGCTTTTCTAGGGGTTAGCTATTCAAGCCCTGACATCCTCACTAAGTGCTATACACTCACTTCCAGGGTGCTATATTGAACTATACCACCACATTTCTATTAAAAGGAGTCTGTAAAAACTTAGGACTCTGCCAATTGATTTGTATTTCCAACAAGTGGAGGTTTTTTTCTTTCTTTTCACCCTCTTTGGATTTATACATAAAAATTTTTCATCGTAATGACCTCATACTAAAACATGACCCAACTAATACAAACAAAATTTAACAAAATAGTAATAAACATATATGTGCTGTGAGCAATAGACACCAACCATAATCACAGAAGTTGAAAAGTTTAAACTTAAAAGGCAAAGAAACCAGGAGACCACTTGGACAGACTGAATAAGTAGGGAATGCTTTAAAATGTTACCTGCAAGCTTGTTAAGGATATGCTGCTGAGCCTGAGAGCCTAATGACCTGGATGCCTGGAACTGGTGGGGTCTTGTTCTTTCCCTGTCAGTGAAGTGCGATGTGTATTTCGCATACAATTTTATAGTTACATTCCTTTTAATGGAGATGAAGATGAATCATTAAATGGGTTTGCTGAAGGAACTCCTACTGCAGGATCTAGGCATTAAGCTGTTTTGTGGCCAGTGGTATAAATACACTTTTTAAAAATTTCAGATCCAGCCTATAGCTCAGCAGTAATACTAGGGAAGCTTTTTCCTCTTTTCTGCCAGTTGGTTTTGATCCCAAATGTCTACAGAATTGATTAGTGTGATACTGAAAGGACAGAGACAGGTAGGGGGAAGGGGAGGGTTAAGACAATGCAATAGCAACTTAAACAGCACAGTGCGTATTTAATCTCTTAATATTGGTGGAAGGGTCGGTTAATTGTTTGACATAAGTTCAAATCAATCTACTGCTTCCCTGTATGAACATCTTGGACAGCTTCTTGTCTGGCTGACAAATATCGACAAATGTATAGATAAAAAATACTGTTATCTGAAGGAATGGTCTGCCTGCAGCAAGAAATGTATGTCTTACAAGAGTTAAGGGAATCTGTCTTAGCTAACTGAAGCAGTCCTAGCACAGTTTGGATGCAGGCCAGGACACAAATGAAACCACTATAATAGCACTGATGGATGACCTCGTTCTGGCAAAGAGGAGAGAGCACATCCATTCCCTTCATGCTGCACCTCTTTAGCATTTGACACTGCTGGCCATGAGATACAGCTGTTGCACCAAGAAAAGGTGGCAGACTACCAAAGTGATGTGTTAAGATGGCTTCGGTCTTTTTCAACAGGAACAGCATTTCCAATAGTTGTGCCCCTTCCTTGGCTCCGTTTTATGGCATCCCGCAAGAACCCTCTAGGGTCTTATAGTATCTGTGTGCTTGCATTTAAATGCCAACAGTATGTACATACATGACACACAGCACTAGCTAGTTTTCACTGCCTGCAACCGTATCACTTCTACATAGTGAAACCGTGTTCAGTGGGGTGAATTGAATTCATAGATGAAAAACAGCTGCCTGAAGCTGAACAAGAGCGAGAGCTGACACTGGCAGCCAGAGAAGAGAGCTTTAGGAAGTGTTTTAGGACTAATACAATCTCGAGATTGGTCAAATTTAGTCACTCTTTTAGGACTATTTTAGTATTACTCGCTGAGACTAACTTGTCATAACTGTCAGGCAAGGTTTTTCTTCTCTTCTCCAAATACTGCAGTTTAGCCCTTCTTTGAAGGAAATTATCTAGCCTGCTTTACTCCTCTTCCTCACCTCTCTAGGCAAGTGCAATACTGTGTACCTGAATATGATGCCTATAACTCCTAAGCAGCCACGGGTATTCAAGAAGAGGTCAACAGGTGTTCCTAGCAATTCAAGAGTGAGCTTGTCTTCTACAACTTTCCACAAAACAGAAATACAGGCTAGATCACATGCTGAGATCCTATAGACACTTTCATTGAGTTCATGGGATATTATAAATATCTTTGATGATCTGGTCCATAAAATCCTCATCTTTGAGTTGTTTCATGAATTGGCCATATTACCTACAGATCCTCTCTTAGGATCACCAACAATTTTACTAGCACTTGTCCCCAAGGGCAGCAACCTTTTTAATGGCGGAGTCTTAACTTAAGGATTAAGGGCACTGAAGGATAAAATCATGGAATAGTTTTGGTTGAAAGAGACCTTTAAGATCATTAAGTTCAACCATTAACCTAACACTGTCAAATCACCACTAAATCACGTCCCTCAGCACCACATCTATGTGTTTTTTTAAAGCCTTCAGGGATGATGACTCCATCACTTCCCTGGGCAGTCTGTTCCAATGCTTTCCAACCCTTTCTGTAAAGAAATCTTTCCTAATACCCAGCCTAGACTTCTATGCAGAAGAGACTGACAAACACCAGCACCCCCCGCCCCAACCCCCCACCTCCACCTCTCTACAACCTCCTGACAGGTAGCTGAGAGAGTGATAAGGTCTCCACTCAGGCTCCTTTTCTTCAGGTGTCATGGGTTAGGGCTGGGCTGGCTGCTGGACAAATGACAGATGATCTCTTTTATGACACCTGACACACCCCCACTTCCCAAAGCAGGAGGAGAAAGGGAATAAGGCAGAGAGGCTTATGGATTTGGAAAACCCCCCTAAAACTGTTTTAATTAAAATATTAACTATAAAGGTATATATATACAATACCAATACCAAACCCAACCCCCCAAGGGCAAACACATCACTGTCACCACTGATGCTGTGGGCAAGCACCGGGAAAGTCCCAGTCTGGACTCAGCAGCAGACAGGACTCAGCAACAGATTCAGGAGCTGGATTTAGGAATGCACAGATTGGGATCGAAGGCAGAATGGACGGAGTCCTCCTCAGACACCGGCCATTGACGAAGAGAGGAGGAAAGGGATTGACCCTTGTCAGGCAGAGAGGCTTATGGATTTGGAAAACCCCCCTAAAACTGTTTTAATTAAAATATTAACTATAAAGGTATATATATACAATACCAATACCAAACCCAACCCCCCAAGGGCAAACACATCACTGTCACCACTGATGCTGTGGGCAAGCACCGGGAAAGTCCCAGTCTGGACTCAGCAGCAGACAGGACTCAGCAACAGATTCAGGAGCTGGATTTAGGAATGCACAGATTGGGATCGAAGGCAGAACAGAAGGAGTCCTCCTCTGATGCCAGCCATTGAAGAAGAGACCTGACCCTTGTGATCCCTCAGCTTTATGGGATGGAACACCTTGCTGGTCAGTGTAGGGTCACTCCTCCCCGCAGGTGCTGCCCTTCACTTACTGCACCCCCAAATGTTACACTCAGGATTCAGCAGTGACCTTGGTCTGCACAGGAGCAAGTACAAGCAAGAGCCTTTCTGCACACCAGTCCCTGGTAGTAACTGTGGACATCGAGCGTTAGCACTTCTAGATGCAGACACTGTCTGCAAAAATATGCCGTTAACTTCAGAAACTGCAGTTAGTTAGGAGAGACCGAGCTGAACAGTAAAATCTCTGAGCAGAACTAGTTCTGTTCTAACTCAAACCAGGACACTAGGCTAAACAACCTCAGTTCCCTCAGCCACTCCTAAGATTTGTGCTCTCTTCTGCAGCTCTTCCTATTTGTTTTGAATCAGCATGGCTTGCAGAACACTTCAGCTCCTGTGGTCTCTTTAATGTATTAGTAATATGTTGAATATGAGTTCATGTTTGTCTGTGACTGTTCCTTGTTTGAAAACACCTCTTTTTCCATCAATTGGGAGCATTTTTTTTCCAGTCAAGTCTGGGAAAGTGATTGCAATTCTGATGTTGTAAGAGAAGTAAAAAGGCATTTTTGCAAGTTCCCGGCAAGTTGTTAGTATTATAAACAAAACCATCATCTACACTCATTTTTGGTTTGAAATTCAGAAGAATCCAAAGCCAGTGTGCAATATTTTCCCATCTACCATGGTTTCTACACTCAGCTGGGATCTCCTGCTCAATTTTGATTGGAGCTGGTAAATCATTAATTGAAAACTGTTTACTGGTGCAATTTTGTGTTTAATAATAATTTGCAAGGTGTATACAGTTAGATTTCTGTGACTTTGCTACACTTTGTATGTCTGTTTCTACAATGGATCTTAATAAGTAGGTCCATAAGCTGCATTTCCTGCAACTACTTACAGTATGGTCCTACATATCACCACTTCTGACAGATCACATAGACTATAAAGTTATATTTCTTCCTCATGGGGCTGAGTTACTACCAAACCTCACAGAGGGAAGTCTCTTTATCATAACGTGACTAAAAAGAGCAAGTAATCGAGGTGGAGGACAGGGGGGAAAAGGTGTAACTGGAAAGTAAGCTTTGTTTATAGATTAGAGAGAACTGCTTTTCTGCAGAGAAGAATGACTTAGAGGAGGACTTACATGTACCTTTTTTGTCCACTGGTGAAGTTTTTACACATTAAGAACACTGAAAAGAGAAGAAGAAAAGAATAAGGAAGAACTTGAAGGTCATAGCAGGAAAGAAAAAAAAGGGGAGAGATTAGAGAACTCTGTTAATTAACTACTAACAAGGGTGGATTATCTGGTGGTCATTTCACCTCATTTATTCTTCTGTTTTCTGGAGGAGAACTGATTTCAGGCAGCTGATCATCAAGAGGGATGTACATGTAGGCAAGGCTGAAAGAATCAATTGTTTTGCTCAACTGTTTCTTCTGAGGGCAGATGGGGGCACAAAAATCATACCTGCCTTTAATGCTAGTCAGCATTTTGGACAGCTGTTTCTCCCTCAGATGTAGTATATAAACTTTTTAATTTCCATTTAACTGACCAGATTTGCCACCATCTACCACGAGTGTACGTTTTCTGTCTATTTTGTGACCTTTGGTCTGCAACACAAAGTTTCAGAATGTTCTCTTCAAAATCCCATACAGTACACTGCAATTTCTGCTATTAAAGGACGAAAGAAACAAAGGGGGAATAGCATACTGTATATAATCTTGGAGAAAACTGTGTTCAGTTTGTTTCTTCTCTTGTCAGGTACCAGAATGTACTGGGATTTAGAGCCTTGGTTTAGACAGTACCACCAGAACAACCTTCATTCAACTCCAGTTCACTTAGCATTTGAGCTTGTTTGTCTTCAAAACCAGGTTTATATGGCTAAGCACTTGGCTTATAGAAAGCAAATGTGCAAACAATGCGAAGAAAAGTTCATCTTCACACTGGCCAAAATGGTCACAGGCTCTTTCCTCCTGTTACACACCTTGCCATGTTGGTACATCATTAGTACACGAATTTCAAGGCAGACGTATAAAGTCAGTGTGCTCTGGGTGCTGAATTCCTTCTGCAGACTCTGTCTTGTCCTCAGTGTAAGGACCTGTTCAGCTCTCTCCATTTAAGGGAATGAAGATATCCTTTGCTATGGGGATATTAATCTCTACCTGAATGGCCTAAAGATAATTACCATATTCAAATGAGTGCAGAACTCTATGCTCTAAGGATTTTATTTATTGTAGTTAACAAGTTAGTGAATAGTTAGTCTCTGTTTCCCAAACACAAGAAAAATTCTCCATCCTTTATTTTTATGCCCTTTTACTGGCAAGGTTCAACTCTTTCCTTTTGTCCTTCCTATTCAGCAGTGCAAATACTACAATGACCTATTCCCAGCTGCTGGAAGCCCCACATTGTCCCCACCCCCATGCTGGTCCTATTCCCAGCCAGAAACCAGCAGCTGTTACTGTGCATAACATAGGCACTGCAGGCTCAAATCCAGGCAATCTCAATCAATACTTTTCTAGGGAGAAGTTCTGAACTGTAGTTTGAAAAGCTCTTACTTCCAGGCAGGAACTTCATATGCAATTTTACTTCTGTTCTTTGTTAAGCCATAATGCTGGTTAGCAGAAGAAACTTTTTTTTTATCTTGCTTACACACTTGCAATATAACCCACTTCTACATGAGCTAATTGAGAGAGAGGGAAGTGCAAATCCTAAATAGGCCCCACATGCTTCAAAGGACTATTTCTAAGTTGTGGTTCAAAGTAATTTCTTCTGCAAGTTTACCAACCTGACTTTGCTGTAACAGGGCTGCCTTAAATTTTCAGTACAGTTCTTCTTACACAGTGTTGAATGTCTCCTTCAACAAAGTCCCAAAATTCACTTTGCAGTGAATGCAGACAGAGAGAATGTTTTCCAAAGAAGTACCCTATGCAAAAAACTGCAAAGTTGTGTACATAAAAGCTGGGTGGTCTGTCCCAGCTAGCATGACGGCACTTGAGGGCTGCCGTGCTCAGTCACCTGAGCAGAAGCTGAAGATACCTGGATCTCAAGCAGCATGTCTCCTGCTTTGTGCATACCTGGTCTGGCTGCAGGACACCACCACCAGAGCAGGGGTGTCTGTCTGCTCCCTCATGTGTTATGGGTGCTTATCTAATAACGTGACAGGACCTGCAATCTAGGCGGACAGATACCTGCAAGTTATCCCAGTGACAGATGTGTATGAACAAACACCAAACTCCTAATCTTTTGTGCTCCATGCTACCTTACAGACCAAGCAGAATGACACCCGGCCTTGGCGAGTCCTCTCACCCTCCCCGCATAATGGTGCTGCTCACTGACAGTGGCTGTGCAGCCCGCAGAGGTCACAACTGTGAAATAATTTGAACTAGTAATTTAAAATACTTCTCCTCCTTGTTTAAAAAGTCCTGTTAAGTGGAGATCCACCTACACACCAAGATGGCTGCAAATAGCTCCGACTTTTCTACAAACAGGTATGAATAGTGGCATTAGAAGTGTTCCAGTTGTTGGCAGCCACTGTGAAATAAACCAGTTCAGTTTAAAACCAGAGATCAAACAAAGGCAGAAAAGGTTTTTGCAGCTGTTCTCCTGCCCCGGAATTTTCTGTGCATAGCTCCTTTTTCGGAACACTTCTTTGTTTCACGGTGCCTTCAAAAGTATACTGTCATCACAACCTGCTTGCCAAGCACCACTCCAAGCTTGTTACTCACCTCTGCCCCTTTCTCAGGTCAAACTTTGCATTTCTAAAAATCCTCTCACAAACTGGGAGCAACACGCTCACTCTTCCAGGCCAGCCTGGGAGGTAATCACCTGACCTCTGTATCTTCTATATGAAGCAATGCAATATCTGTTTCATAAGAGAACTGAAAGATAGTCCTTGTGTGGTTACTGTATTCTGGCATCAAAAGCTAAGCTTTTTCTTTTCTTTTTTTTTTTTTTTAAAACACCTCTGGCTTGATAAATTTAGTCATAATAGATTGCTCAACTGGCACTTAATGCAGGGTGGCATAGATATAAACTAACTGGGGGACAATCTCATCTTAGAGACTCAGTTTTTTATTAAAATGTTTGGGTAAGTTCTTTTGTGTTTCCCTACGTACAGAAAATATTTATGTTTTAAGCTTTACAAGTTTTATATAAAAGAACAATGTATTAAATAACCTGGATAAAGCCTAAAAAAACCAGAAGATAAGCATAGTAAGAAATGATCGCCATCTACTATAATATCTACCCTAATATGATCATAAACCTAAATAGATTAACAAGGATTCACTGTGGCCTTGGGATGTTTTCAAACATCTACAGGAAGGAAAAACTGCTGCTATATTATTGATGGCAAATTAAGTAAATTCTGAATGCTGTTCTTAAAGCTTTTCAGAAGTACTTAAACTAAGTTTAAGATTGCTAATATCATGTGATACAGAACTGAATTTTTTGCCGTTTCTCAAATCAAAATGAAGCACAGAAAAAGCAAAGAAGTAAAACTACATAGGTAGACTTCACAACTACTGTTTTCACTTTAAAACACTGGACAGTCATTGTCCTATCCCCCTTTCTAGAGAAGGTCACCATTTTAATAACTAATACTTTAAGAATACACCCCACTGAAAAGAAACAGTGAAAGAACAGGAAACACTGCTGACAGAGAAGCTGCTGAGAGAGCATGGATACACCCTTATGACTGATGGGCACTTCTATCTCTGTAAGTTTGCTTAGCACAACTTCCACTTCATTGCTATGTTGTAAATTACAGTGAATATGTGATTACACAGTTTTCTCACATCTCTCCTTCATAACACATTGCTATATTTACATTTTAATCCGCTCTTTCTATTGACTTCACTACAGATGATGTTTACTGTCCTTAAATTCCCTGTCCATGCACTGTGAAGCATTCTCCTTACCCGTTCTTCATATACTTGTAAGCAGAAAAAGAAAATATCTGTTCCACTGTTTTATATCCAGTGGGGAATACAGGACAGGCAAGGGAGGGCATTTTCAAGTACTTCTTTGTCTGATATTAAGGATGTGAACTCAGTTCATGCTGTTTAAACCCAAGTCCTAAGTGATGGTTTAGGAATAAGGCACTTAACTATGGATGCTTGAGAGATGTGAAGACACTTTGGATTCCCATTCTACTGCATATACAAATAACAAGATGAAGGAGGAGGCCTTTCCTGTTTATGTCCCAATTTCATGTACAGAACCGTATCCTTAAAAAGGAACAGGTGATGGGAAATCTCTAAAAAAGATTTCTTGTATGTGTTTCCCTGAATGCATCCTGGCAACACGGAGTATGCTGCCCACAGGACAGTCTGACAGGCAATACCTTGTTGCACATCCAAAGCACTCCCCACAACCATCAGAATGGATTAACAGTGACATACTTCACACACATATTTCTTCCTTTTATCTTCAAGAAGGAACCAGAATGGCTTAGAAAAAAATTCCTCCTCCTGAGCTGGCTTGGCCACACCAGCCTTTAGGAAAGGGACTTCTGAGGCACCATCCCACTTCCCAGAGTCTTCTCTGTCAATTTCCATCAGCTCCCAAAATTTAGTATGGAGCTATTTAACTATGGCTTGGCTGATGATCCATCTAGCAATAAAGTTATATCAAATTGAACTGTAACATTCACTATTTTAAGGAAAATTCCCTACATTTGCTGAGTTAATTGAATACCTCATGCTAAATGTACATAACATATACTTTTCATTTCCATTTATGCGTGGAAGTTATATGAATACATGCATACCTTTTTATATCCTTTTCTTGTTGCTGCTTTTATTAATCTTACATTTAGAGTAATTATCTATTAGAATAAGATTGTTTCAGCCTCTCAAAACTGATTCAAATCCCTTTGTCATTAACTCAGCCTTGCATTTGATAGCTTTTAGAAAGAACTCCTGAAGACCACACGTACTGAGCATACCCCAGTACTTTTAGACAAAATATTTATTACTGTGAAGAGTTACCAAAATGCAAAGCACAGACTGGTCCTGCTCTCCACCCCAAAGGTAGCTGCATTTCCATAACAGATATACTCTCTATAATTTGGGGAGTGCTCTGAATGGAAGCAAGTGGAAAGTAGCCATGGGTGTGTTATTAATGGCCCACAACATTCATTTAACTTTTCACCACAACATAGCAATATTTGGAGTGAAGTGTGATAATGCTTTAACACAGCCTAATTAGAGGACAATTTAAAATAGAATGATAAGATTGTCTGAAATTATTAAATATTCTCAGGTGTCAATTGCAGCAGTCTTTGAAACACAAATAGCCCAGGGTTAACCTCCTCCTTGGAGCATCGCTCCAAGTAGGGAGATTTCAAAGCGTGCTTGGTGTTTGTGCTGAACTGGTAGGTAATGGTGTATTTAGAAAACCACTGGATCTGTTTTCCATAGAGTGGAATATTCTTAGTTACATGGTGCTCTCTTGAGCCATATACTTTCATTCAACAGCAGGGACGAGAGAAGCCAATGCTGTTTGTGGGGAGTCTGCCAACTCATTGAGCAAACTCTCAAAAGAGATCGATCTCTTCCACAGGTTGTTGTTGATATATTTGTCTCCCGTGGAAATGTCTGCTCTCCCTCAGCATCCTGCAGGGCTTACTAGGACGTCCAGGGAAGATTAGGCTTCCCCTGATTCATCTTGCTACCTCTCACTGGTACCTTTGATGGAGCTCAAGGTGTCCCTCACTGCTGGCAAAAGCTTTGTATTGCTAAGTGTTGGAGAGGAGACACGAATCTCTAATATTAGAATAACTGCATCTGTGTATAAAGTAAGCATGAAGATAAATCCATTTCTTTTAGATTTAATTTTGCCATCAAAAGCAAACCCAGCTGAGCAGTATATTTTATATATAACTCTATAGTTATTAAAATGGCGCTGCCCCAGAAGAAAGGCCATTTGTTGCTAGTCATCTGTCCTAAAAAAATAAACCTGAATCTGCCCTGTGACCCCAGCTGAAGATGTGATCAATGCAAGGCAGTCCTCTGTCTCCAGTCTGGTCAGACCTGAAGACAAATGGCAGCTCCAGTGGAGTTCAAAGTTTGAGAGAAGAACATTTTCTGTGCGCTCAAAGGGCTTTTCCTGAGGCCCTCTGCCTGTCTCCTGCTCAATTAATGCTCTCTTTGTTCCCACCAAGTTGACAAATGCCAGTGTTACAGAATAAGGATGACATTTCTGCTGTGGTATTAGCACTGAGAAAGAGCATTATTCTGGTCAGTCCCTGGCTGGGAGGCAGCACAACACCGTTGTTTGTGCCATGACAAGGAGGCCCTTGGAGGCCATGGCCAAGACCGAACACAAGACCTGTGTGTGGGGAGACATGCACACGCACTGAAGACAGCATCCCCAGCCAAGTCCCTGGCCCTGTGGCACACCTGGCTTCCTCCTGAGCCCTCCTCATTATGCCCAAGCGCACAAAGGAGCAGCTGTGCCGGGTCCGGGGCTGAGGACCCCACCACTCTGGCTCAGCCGTGGAGACCGGAAACTGGGACTGGGCACCTCTTTTGTTGCCTTTGAAAATAGAGGGTTTGTATTGAGCCTGAGGAGGATAATGAGCCTCTCACCAGGCACACAGTGCACTGCACATCCCCCTACAACACAGAGTGGATAAAGTTAACTGGTCCTTGGAAAGACTGGGGAGAAAAAAATAAAAAAAAAAATCAAAGGGCTAGAAGATGTTTGCTGCTGTGCCAGCCTCCGCACAAGAATCTGAATCTGTGGCTTACCAGAATAGAACAGCCTTGATCGTACTCCTTGATTTGGGAAAATAACGCCCTTAGACTCAGCGACCTTATAGTAGGTCAGGTGGGATACACTTGTTTCTGTTCATCTTGTATTTTATCATTCCACATTGATGATTTCATTTTCTTCTTAAATTAATAACATTGCTGAAATAACGCTAGGATGCAACAGAGACTAGCACCTTAATATGAAAAATAAAATCAAGGACTCATGATAAGTTTTTCTGAATGGTTTGGAATTTTTTCTTCCCTCTAAGATCAAGGCAAATTCAGTCCTACTATGTCTCTGTAAGCAGAGCAAGTATGCATCTATCCTTAAACTAATATCTGTCAATGGAAAGTGTCAGGGGAAACAGGAAAGGGGAAACAGTAGCAAAAGTGATGATGAAGTACATGCCTCCCTTCCCAAACCTTCACCCCACCTCTCCAGTCATCTTCCACAGTAAACACTGGCAAGCATTTTATACTAGATACTTCTTGCACAATACCCTTTCAAAAATGAATGGTTTCTTAGCCTTGGGTAAACAGAGAGACAACATCTAGTAAAGACATTTTGACATGGCCTGTTCATTGTCTGTGTCAGAAAGCCTGCCTTAGAGATTAGAAAGAAGATGGCCTTGGTCACAAACGTGTTCCCATGAAAAGTACTGAGCAGAGCACAAAGCCTTGCTGTGTCTTCTGTGCCCTACAGTCCCTTGGTGGATCCTCTGCTGTCATGAGATTGTATTCATCCTTTCTATTGTTTGATAATGAGCTTTTGGCTTTATTTTCCTGTGGGTATTGAAACTATCTGCTAGGACAAAAGTGTAATCAGACATTTTTAATAGGTTGATAGGTATAATCTCTAAAATAGAACTAGCACGTTAAGAAAAAATGCTCCTAGAACACGTACAGTAGCTGAACACCACAGCTGTCCGTCACGTGTGCTGTCTGGCGCAGCATCTTCTTCCCTAGTAGAAGAGGTACCTAATTTGGTGCTGGATTTTGGTGTTGGCCTGCTTTATTTCTTGGGAAAAAATATCTCCCTTTGAGGTGAAAGATTATCTACTCTGTAAGGCCTGTTCATCTCCCAATCCATCTCCTGATGTTGCTTGGCGTCAGTATATGTCCAAGAATACGGAACTACCGGTTGGCCTCAGGCTACTCTCCTGTTTTAGGTCAGCTGCTAGCAACAGACCTGGGGTACTGTCAACGTCATATGCTCAGAGCATATGTGTGAGTGTCTTTGACAATAAAATGCTTAAACATAGGAAATGCTCTATGGAGCCACTGTATGAACATATTGTGAAGGTTGCAAATTGTTGAATAGTTTTGCTTTTAAAAAAGGAATAAGCAAAGAGGTAATAAAAAAACCAGAAGAGAAATGTCATCTCCTTGCATTAAAGGAAATGGTGATTACAATTCATAACATTTTGTTTCACTTTTCTGATTACATTCTGGTCAAAACACAGTTTCCATTCAAAATTTTTAACAGCAGTGATCATCTTAATCTCAAACTTCCTCCTACACAGCTGTATAGAACAAGTTTAAAACATAGGTGTCCAAAAAACTTAATTTCTTACACTACAACCAGGCAGCCTGATGAGTCAGACCTTCTTTCAACACATAAGAGATTTTATTTCTCTCGAAAGCCGCAGTTATGGACCAAGACCCACAACATCCATGGCCTGATTCAACCTATGACCTTTCTGTTTCCTAACAAGTTGCAATCAGCAATCCTTCTCCTGTCTTGTTTTGTGACAGGTTAGAAGAACAAAATAATTAGTAGTGAAGAGATAAAGAGTCAGTTAACTAACTTTTTGACAGATTCACTGAAAAGGCTATAAATTTTATTCTGTATCTTTTCTGTGCATCAGTCATCTCCTAGATGCTACTTTTCTTCTGTCAGTCTAGCCAGAACTCTGATTTGAGAAGTCCTCTTCACCCAATGCTTTGACTATGTTGTGCTCTCACCCTTCAAGATACCTATTAGCATCTCACTCTCTATGTGTTGATTGCAGTCTGTCCTTCCTCGCTTTCACGACACTGCGTATTTCTGTCTGTGATCAATAAAGACATTACAGAGAGAACCAGTTTGCCTCAGTTCCTTTTCATGAAAGTTTCAATAAAATGCTTTAAGTTCTTCTAACACTACAAACGTCAACCACGAATGTCACAAAGTGGTTAACAAAGTTCGGCAGCTGCTGATGCTATTTTGGCAGCACAACACAAGTGATTCTTTAGATGATTGAAGCTGGCTTTGCATATAGTGGAAAAGAAACAGTGAAGGAGCATGATGGAAAATGCAAATACAACTGCAGGAACAGGAGGACTGAGAAGGGATGGAAGGATGGAAGAGATTAGAGTGCGGATTCATGCTGTATTACAGCATGAAACTTCACACCAAAGGAAGATTGTCTTTGGATTATGTAGGCATATACACCTATACTTCAGAAGTTTTTGCTGCAAACCAGTGGGTATGTTTGGAGAGACTCATTTTTGGGCTATGCATAGCATGTCTTTTTCCAGGCTCAGAAAGAATGCTGTAATTTAAAGCAGGCTGACTGACTCTAACAGTGGTTTTTTTATGTCATCTTGGAGACAGCATGGCGGGGGTGGAAGGCGGAAGAAAGGAGGCCAAGGTGGAGAAAGGGAGGGTGGTTGCTCATCTGGTCTTTATTTCCTTTCCCTGTATCTTAATAGTTCAAGCGGAAGGCCCATTCCAGCTAGAAGCAGAGACTTGCTGTGGTATTTCGTCTTGGAGGAGGACAGACCACAACCCACTCTGTGTTCTAGCATCCTGGTAGCCTCCACCACTACGCTGCTTTGGGGTGAGGAGGTTAGAGGCAGTGTGGGCAGTCCTTGTGTTGTTTTTGTTACAGCAGGAAGATCTCTAAAGAGGGCCCGTGCTTTATCTTTCACATAAATAATTTCCTAGCTAGAAATCTGTGTAACAACTCTATATGTACTTGCCTTCTGCCATGGATTGTTTTGGGGGTTTTTTGTTTATCTTTTTAATGACATATCAGTGGAGATGTCACAAGCAGTTATTGGAAAATGACATTTTTGACAACTTTAACCGACTAGGTTGTAGAGAAAACATAAAATGTATGAAAGGAAACATCCGTTAAGCAGAGCCTTTAAAAAAAAAAAAAGGCTCAAAAGGTGAGGTCAGAGACACTGGTGACAGGTCTGTAGCAGTCCTTGTCCAAAACCCTTATCCGTGCATTGTGTAACTCAAGATTCATGCATACCGCTCACTTTTGTAGTAACAAACACTAATTATACTCCCAGACCATGAGGTATGCTAGTACTGCCCGTACTCCAGATGAAAAATTGAAGCACTGGGAGATCAAGTAACTTGTCTACAAACCCACGGAAAGAGACTGTAGTCAAGCCAGAAATGAAGCCCAGGCTTGGGGAGGCCCAGTCCAGTGCCTTAACCACAAGATCACATTCTTCTGCTCATGACGTGCACTTTCCTGCTGGATATTTCTTACTGTAGTTATATCTATTCCTATGCAGTGCACAGGATGTGTCATGAACCAGTCTTGAATCCTTACAGATTTAGTGGGTAGTTGAAAGGGATCCCATCCCTTTCACAGAAGAAGGAAGGTAGAAAGCTGAGTTCTTCTAGAAACATTCTTTCCCCTAAAACTAATCCTTATCCCCTTAATGATATTTCCTTTCCTTTCCAATAGTTGTTTTGAAGAGATAAAACGTTTACAAGAGCAAAAGCATTTATAAATCAGGCTAAAAGAAATCCATCATTATTATGTTTCTTACACATGAAAGGGGCATGAAAAGAGTGTCTCAGTCCACGGGTTGCAACAAGCAGTATAAAGTCAAACTGGAGCAAAACAAGCCTTTTCCTGAGTGGCAACATTGCTAAAACTGCATTTCATATTGCATCGTGCAATTGCATTGAGTTAAAGTATTCTCTGCTTTGCTGCTGCCTCCTCACCCCATGTGTCCTCAAACTCTCAGTTTCCCCTGCATACCCCCTTACCCAGCCTGCAGAGGGCAAAGTGCTCATCCATTGGCCACCATCAGAGTCCAGGACAAAGAATTTTCAGGAAACTGCATAGCACCTTGATATGTTTCTTAAATATTTCTGTCTTAATTAATTAATCTGCTTCCCTCTGTAAATTCACACCAAAGTTACATCAAGCTGGACTCGGTATAAGATTAAGCTAGAGTGGTTCATGAAGACTAAGTGCTAAATGTTTTGCAAATTGCTATGTCTGCAAATAAAGTTCCTATGCAGCTTTCGCAAATAGTTCAAATAGTAGGGACAACATTATTGTTCTGCATGTAGTTTGACGTGAAAAAAGTCTCAGATTCTCAGCTGAAACATAAACCAAAAAGCCACAGAAACTGTAATGTCACTGCATAAACTGGAAAATTCCCTGATCCAAAACTTTTGAAAATAGCGACAGACCCGATCTAGTCTGGACAGAGTTTTCTTATGCACTTTCTTTACCTGGACACTTAATAAGGAAAGAAATCGCATCACAGGATCTATTGGAGATCTGCAGGGGCATCTTCACCTCATTAATTCAGTCCAAATCTTCTCTTTAGCTGAAGACTTTGCGTAAGCGTATCTCAGAAAAGCAATGAAGCAGAAGGCAACATCCCAATTTGAACAAGGCTTCAGAAGTATTTGTCACTCTCTTAGATTTGGAATAAAATGACTTCCAGTGACATCTGACTGCCCTCTTTGCTGTTTTGCCTCTGAAAGGGTCCCATAACCTATGGGAAAGCAAGGGGACTACCAGAGCTATTCTGCTGCTTTTTAAAGGACAGATTATCATTGTTAGACCTGTCAGCTCATCACTAGAGCAGTGCCCCAGCTGTACCACATTAGTCCTAGGAGAAATCTGAAACCCACATGAAGCCATCTGAGGTGGACCAATTAAACAGGCCCAAAAATATGAGTCTCAACCTCAGCTTGGAAGAGGTAATGCCTGGTTATAGCAAGGGTATGCCCCAAAATTCTGATTCTGACTACTGAAAAAAAGCCAGTTTATTTACTATAGTGTGATCCCAGGGAAGAAGGGGGAGGGAGAGAGGAGAGGAGGTTACTGCTATTGTATGTTTTCAAGCAACAGATGAAGAGGGACAAAAGAGTCCACGCATCAGGAAACTATTAAAATGAATACATTCCTAGTTTCTTCATAATTAATTCAGCATGGCCAATTTTGTATCAGAGAAGGGGAAAGAAATGTTTCAACCACTTCCTTTTATCTCAAGCTGTTTGGAAGAATTGATCTTGTAACAGTGAGTATAAGTGCTTCACTGCATCCCATCAGGCAAGTGTAATTTTAATTCTTCCACATGCCTAATCTGATATGCAAATCCCTATCTTCTGCATGACATACAATACTTAAATTACACAGCAGAGACCCAGGTTCATTTAGGCACTACCCATCCCCGCTTCCTAGCCCCACCCCCTTTTTTACTTCACATATTGCATTAAACAATACACTGAAAAGAGTTTTCACTGCACAGCTCCCTAAGAGAATATTTTGCAGTATGCTTGCTTCATTGCCTGAGTTTACATTTGGTTCGCATTTTGACAGTTATCTTCACATACATAGGAACCAGAAACCTGTTCTTTCCCTGTTCTTGAAATTTTAGGTTCTGGGTTAGGCTGAGTTATGCAGTGCTTTCAAAAGAAAATTCATTAGGCAGCTATTTATATGCTCAAGTTACTCCATTGTTTTCAAGGTCCTGTGGGAACAAAGATGTGATTGGCCACAAGTGTAGTTGATTTGGGAGCTCTCTCACAGTCATTCAACAAGCGGAGTTGCATGCACAGGTATAAGTCCCTGAAGTGCAGTTAACCAAGATAATTATTTGCAGCTTTTCTTAACAGAATGTTCAGTTAGAGTTAGTTGAGTTCGGTGGCTCTGAAACTCTACTAAACACATTGAACACTTGATCATTGTCTGTTGCCCTGTATATAACGCATTATATAACTGAATATATAAGCATACTGCTGGAAATTCTAAAACCTGGAAAATTCATGTGAACATTCAGGGGAAAAAAAAGTTCAGTTTAGTTAGAATAGTGAACGCAGCGGAATTTTCGCTGTTTGTTAAGACTCCACTGACAAGCTTCACCTAGAGAGAACATGTTTCTGTGCAATACACTATGCACCCAAATTTTCTTCTATGAAAAGGATTGACTGAAAGTTTTGTGAGTGTTATTTGCTTGGTATGTTTTAATAGTGCTTAGATGGCCCAGCTGAAGGTTCCATTATGCTACACAAGCTACATCACCATACATAGCCCAAAGTGATTATACAATACTACAAGAACCACAGAAACAGCAGGGAACAGCAAAAGGACCTCTGCCCACTACAGATGAGGAGTTGGCGTATAGCATGTTACTATTCTTTCCAAATAATTTTCTGTTACACTGCTTGCTTGTGTCAATACCTCCAGGTCTTTTTTATGAAGAACAGAGGCCTATGAAAACAGCATACTATTATTTAATCAATATAGTTGCCTTCTCAGACTGTATAATGCTGAGCTTTTACATGTTTTTTATCTCTACACTAGCTGTGGAGTGATGACTAGGATTTATAAAGAAGAAAACCCACCCTATCAACTTCTCAGAGCATTCAGTATTTAACAATTGACATCAGATAGTAACTAATATTTGGCCATTCCACAAATACTTCAAACTGATTGAGCACAGGAGCAAGTATTATGTATCTGTGGCCCAAGGATGGTTCTAATGACCATCTCAACTAGGCGTTTTGTAGCAGAAAAGCCTTTGTTCGAAGAAGCATGGCTAGGATTCTGACAAATCTGCAAAACCAGATTTTGGCTTAAATGTTAGAATGGTTGCCAAGCCAGCTTCTTGGATTTCTAGACTTTGATCAGCATATCCATGACAATCATGCCTCTAGCTTTAATCATCATCAGAGACCATGTGCGTGCTATTAGTAAGAAATTCTCCCAAATCTCTACTCTTGGTTTACCATTGTGGAAATGAGATAAAAATTGCAGTTAACATACAATATGTTGACAACACTGGTTTTTCAAAGCAATCAAGAGGTTTACTCATATATTAAAATGACAAACATAAAATTTTGCCACTTCAAAATTTACCTGTAAGAGTTCATAGACACAGCCTAATCAATATACTTTTAAATGTTTCTCAGAGAGTAGGACTTGGGGAATGAAGATATTTATAACAGCAGAAATATTTGTTCAAGCAAAATAAAAACACTAATATTATTTTGGATTGCGTGCTTCACAAACTTGCATGTTTTGTTTAATGTTCTGTTCCTGGAGAATTGCGTTCCATTCTCAACTTCACCTGCTAGAAAGACACTGACTGCGGGGCCAAGAAGGTAGAGGACTGTATTTATGCTCAGTAGAAGTACATGTATGAAGATGAAATGAAGAAAGGTGAAATGGTTGTAGGAGCAAACTTCTGTATACACTCGGACTGTGAAATTATTTTCACATAAGGTGACAGAATATACTACTAGCAGCAGCACAGTATATGATGACCCCTAGAACAGCAAGCAGACACAGAGTGCCTAAGCAGTTTTACCTGCTTCTAATTTTACATTTCTTTGGGAGGCCAGGAATCTCCTTTAGCAACTCATTGTCCTCTTTTCTCCAGCCTAACACACTGATAGTGAGCAGGAAGGCTACCATATGCATACTGCCCTAGAGAAGGGGTGATGAGAAATCCTACCAAGTTTATCACATACTGACTGTGATAGTTTCATTATTTAGGACCTCAGTACAGAGCCACCTCCTACCTTGATCAGGTTTTAAGAGCAGTAGTATGAGTGTGATAGAAGATTTCAGATTGGCAATAACACCTGATGAGTTTTAACTGCCACGAGGAATGAGCCTGTTTCTATGAATGCAGTGGTGGGACATGTCCCTGCCCATGGCAGGGGGCTTGGAACTAGGTGATCTTTAAGGTCCTTTCCAACCCAAACCATTCTATGATATGAGTCTGTGATGCTTCCAGTGATGATAAAAGCCATACAATAGACTCCTCAGTCAGAGGCTGAAATAGCCCTTGTGACAGACAAGACCCCTAAGAAAATCCAATTCAAATAGAACTCATACTTGCCTTCTCTGTTAAGCCACACAAACAAGTTTTCAAGATTTATTTTTCAGGCATGTCTTGCTCAGATATGATTTTATTTGTCACAAATCCTTAGTCTGGAATATCCAACACATCTAGAAATCTTCTAATACCTATTGTTCAGTAAATCAAATAAAACTTTCTATTTAAATAGTAATGCTGTAATGAAGGGTCTGCTTTCTGAAAGTTAACCCCATTAACTTATCCAAATCAAGTAAGAGTTATCATATAACTAATGCACAAGTTATACTAGATACAAGAAGGCTGAAACAAAGCATTAATTTGTTTTCTATATCCCCAAGATGCTATTCCTATATTTCATGTACTAATTAAAGATATAGCAACAGTTCATTTAAACTCCTTGGAAGTCTCCAGTGTCACACATCAGCAATACCATACACCAACAACATGGACTACACGCAGGAGGGAAAACTAAACCAGCTATGTTAGAATTAATATCCTAAACATATAACCTCCCGATCTGTCTACATATTCTGTTGATACTCAGATTTAAATGTATGCAGAAGACAGGAAGTTGACCAGTCTAAGGATTCCGTTTTATGTGCCATTTTGGATAAGCATGTAGGCATATGCTCACACAGCCTACACAGAGCTGAGAAAGATCTGAGGACTGCAGTGAACTTACCAACACTCTACATCTTGCTGCAGAGTCAGGACTAGAATGACAGGACACCCAGTACACCAAATCAGCCCTAATCCTTTCTTTTTCATTTCCCAGTTGAACATTTTAGGTATGCTTTATCATCATCATTTTATCTTTTGCAAAACTATGCACATGAAGTAGTGCCAAATAAGTGTGCTAGGTTTTTTTAACACCATCTCCTGGTCGTGCTGGCTTAAAATTGAGAGTGTCGGAGGGCTCACATTTCAAAATACAACTCCCACTCCCACAAACCACTTGGGAGCAGGTCAGTGCATCAGGCTGCTGTTTGCCATTATTGCTTTTCTGCTTTGTTTGATGAAGCACCCTTACAAGCAGACCCTTGCAGAGTTTCTCTAGAAAGGGGATCCATGTACCAGTGTCATGCAGAGTGCATCTTCCCCCTGTGCTGTATGCCTTCCAGCTGTGTGTAACACAAACTCGGGGGCAGATGAAGGGGAAAAATGTTAAATAAACTGCTCCTCTGTATTTCAGTTTGAGGGAACTCTCTGCCTCTTTTTGTTTATCATGAATCTAGATTTAAGCAGGGCATGTGGGGGGGCATTGTTTTGCTTTTGCTGACTCTGCAAACTGATACTTTGAGAGAGAATTGTCCAGGGAAAGCAAAGAGCCCTTTATTAATTCTGTCACTGCCAAGTGATTTGGCAGATTCCCCTATGAGATGCACAATCCACCAGGCTAAAAGCGAGATTGCCTGGCCAGTTACCAGCAGAAAAGCTCAACTTAAATACTTTCTAAAAACTTATAATGGCCAATTTGTGGTTTTGGCCAAAAAAAGGAAAGGATGAAAATTAGAGGCAGCTGGGGGTGTCAGGGAAGAATGAAATATCAATGTCATTTTCACTGCTGTGCCACACACAAAAATGCTGGCTTTGTAAGTATGTTGGACCTAGCTGAGGCAAGCGTGGTCACTGGCTGGATAAACTGGCAAAGATGATTTCATTTGTCTAAGCATTTGTCTGGAAGAGCAAGGTGATGTATTGCTGTCTCATGAATCAGACGGCAAGGTCCCTTCCTTTGGCTACCTGCCAGGGGACCGAGGGCCCGGTGAGGGCTTTTGCAGAATCTGTGCCGCTGCCTGAGTTCAAGGCCAGAAGGAGTCCCCTGCAGCCTCAGCGCTACCACCACCAGCCCAGGACCGGCTTCGGTGCATTCCTGAGGGCTGCAAGGGAGGAAGGGACTCTGGGCTGCCACAGCACCCCCGCGGCGTCTCAGGGAAGGAAGGCTCCCCCTTCTGCAAATCCCCTGCCTGTTTCCAAAGCAGCACAAAGAATCTGTTATATAGGCCTAGATCTAAGCCTTGAGACATACTTCAAGTCATGGCTAGTTTCTGGTCCTTCTGGAAAAATCTGTTTGATCATCCTTAAAGGCATTAAATGATCTTTGAAAAGTCTGAATGAAGATACATATAGCTGTTGGAGAGCTGTACAGTCACGTAGCAGGAGAAATGCTGAGAGCTTTGATTTTATGGAGTAAGCCTGTCAAATCAGCATTTAAAGCACAAAATTGTTAACTCCCCAGACAATGCTGAAAACATAAAAAGCTTGTTCACAGTACAGTTTGTAACCTGGTTTGAATATTATTTCAAACATGGTAAGACAGAGGTTCCACCAAGCTTTTGCAGTCAAGGGTAGAAACCAGGGCGAAGACTACCTGGGCCTAAAGGCAACTGGACAACAAATGTTATCACGGTAACAACAAACTATTTTGCTGTTTTGAATAGGGGTGTAACTTTGCCAATTAAGTCAGAACATAAATAAATCCCTATCTGCAGAAAGAGTAAGAAAAGATAATGCTCAGTGAGGGAATTGCAGGACCTGAACACCAACCAAGGTTTATTATAAAACAACACTCAAATCAAGCCAGAGTTAGGAAGGAATAGCAGGCTGACGGTTTAAGCAAGGTAAATCCCACATTTTGTAAAATTAGCATCTTTAGGTGAGTACCAAAAGACAAAAAATGTGTTGTCTTGCTCTTTCTTTGGCACTTAGTTAAGAAAAACCTTTGGTGAAAGCAGTTCTTGCCCTCCAGCTGGGTGAGGACTGAGACCTTTCCACCTCAGAGCGGCTGGGCACTCGAGCAGGCTGCTAGGCAGGGTTGGCTGCTTCTGCACCAAGGAGTACCCTGTCTCTTGGGAATGTTTATGCAATTTAACTGTGCTGCTGCTGAAGCCACAGATACATACACAAAAAACCCCAAACACACATAACTCCCAGCCTCAGGCCTCTCAGGCCATTAGTGTATTTCATTCAGGTTTTGTCTGCCACCAGATACTGTCAAATTTCTGTTTTGTTTGGACCTGAAGGGTGGAGGGACTTGGAGAGTTGCCTTCACTGCCGACAGTGTTCCTAATGATATTTCTCACTAGAGAAAAGAAGTTTGTTTGTTTAAGAATCTACATTCCCTGTGGGGCGCAGTTTGGGAAACTGAAGATATGAGAAGGATAATACTATCTGTCAGGGCAAAGTATAAACTTCCATAAAGCAGAGTAGCAAAACACCTACAGAGAATGTTGTAGCTTTGCCACCAAACTACTTGAAGTCACTAACTATGGAGGGAACTGTAACAGCTGAGAAGTTAAAATAAATCGAAGTTTAGTCTAGCAATTATAACAGGTAATTGCCATCATAGTCAGAGCTTCTACATTCTTTCTGGTTCTGCTTCAAATTTACTAGGCAAGTTAGAAAAGCCAAATTTTAAAAGAATCTTCTAATTTGGAAAGCCGCCATTTCAGATGCCCGGCTGTACACACAGAAGACTCTGCTGACTAGCATCTTCAGTGCCCTCTTGTGCATTTGTGAGGACAGAGCATTTCAGGACATTGGTGTCTCTGGAGTCAGCTACCTGACCTGGAGAAACCTACAGTTACCAGCCGGCTCACAGTGGCCATCTCTGAGTTTTCCGTCTGTGAATTGAGGCCAGGGCAACATACTGCTGGGGAAGTCTGGTATTTAAATGCTCTTTATGGCTGGCATAACATATTGCAGCGGGAGTGTTGTGTTTAAATACTGTTTGTAAACATTTACAAGGCTTCTCAGACGTGCTCTGTCTCTGAAGTCAGTGCTATTACTTTTGGAAATAATGCACTTGGTGACCTACACGTTTTTTGCTTATTAGAGGGGCAGTGAAGCTGTATTTCCAGGTCTGACTGCAGAAGGAGTCTAAGCAGAGTGTGATTGAAGCGGATAATGAGAAATAACTCATATTCAATTCAATAACATCGGCCCAATTGAAACAACAAATAAAGCAATCAGTGATGCCTCAGGAGGAGGGGGAACATCCCTCCGTCATGGGAGCTCTCTGTAGAGAGGGTTCCTATTCCATGAGAATTTTGAAATGAAGTGGCTCCTTCTAACACTGACTTCAGTTGTGCTGCAAATTCCTCAGAGACACTGCCAAATTAAGTGTCCAGAATAAGGATGTCTCCATAAATTGACTTTTTCCTGCCTTACATCAATTATAATTTCCCATCCTTATCGAGGGACACCATGGATCAGAGGATTACAGCCTGCCAGCAGTCATTTAGTCATGGAAGCCCAAATGTTTCTCCTTAGATCAATGAACATGTATGTTTTTTCCTGTGCAATGCTTCTGTAAATACATGCGTTCTAGTGTCAGCTTCATCCTTGCTACGAACCAGAATATTTACAGTGTCTTGTCAGATTGAGTGTCATGAAGCAAACTATTATAAATGTTTACCCATTTGTAACAGAGATTGCTACTGCAGCTGATATTTTGAAGATTATTGCTATGCTGATGAAAAAGCATGAAAAATAAAGAATATTGTTTACTGACAATACAGAAAAAAAAAAAAAAAGAGAGAAAGGCCAGAGTAGGTTTGGGGTCCCCTACCAGTGCGCAGGGTGAGTGGAATGCACTCAGTGTTTCTTTTCCTCTTGCTCCCACGGGCAGCCCTGGAGGTAACACGGTGTACACCGTCTCCATCTGCCACAGGAGCTTGAGTCTCAGAGCTCCTGCCAAGCTCAGGTCTTCTGCCAACCAGCTGCTTTTTCAGCCCATGTTTTCTCATAGAAAGTGATTTGGACCTACACACTGAGAAATCATACAAGCTTCCTAGAGAAAAACAAACCCTTTGCCAGCATGATGGGTCATTTAACTTTTGTAAACTGTTTTCTTCTGGGAACCTTAAAAAAAAAAAAGCTGCAGAGCATAACATATAAATAAATGACAAAGAAGCCTTTGATAGGTGATCTTGCCACTATACAGGTGAAGTATTTCTCTCTAGGCAACAATAAACAAAATACGGTGAATAGATGGGCAGTATTTCAACACCTGCTAGAGACTCTGGGAAATTGGCTTCATCTTTACAGCTATCTTCAGGACAGCTTGTATGCAATACTCTCATCTTCACTGTAACTTATTTACATATTGTGTACCTTACTATAATTTTGTAAGTACAACATATTTTTTATAAATGTATTTGGAAAAAACAAGAACAGTAGTTGCATAAGGTCATTATCTATGCTGCTAGCTTCTCTAGGTAAAAAAGTTTTATTTAGGGAATGTTTATTATTTAGACACCACAACAGTTCATTTGAGAATCCCTTCCTATTTCTTTCAAAACGTAGAAATCAGGGAGGTTGTTTACCAAGAGCAAGAAACCAAATGAAGTTCATGAAAATATGATTTCCTAATCAAAAATGTGTCTTTCTTTCATACTCAATACCAGTTTGTGCACTCCCTTATAGTAATGCATATCCACATACTAACGAAGTGCCAATAATTCATTGTTTAGCAGCTGTGCAGTGCTGAATTATAAAAAAGTTTTCTTAATTGTGGGTCCTAGTGGGGAATAGACAGGGATCTAGTTAGGAAGTATAGTCCCTTACTAGTGAGTTACTTCTCCAGATGCTATATATAGTATTAGAAATATGTACTCAATATATTGAGATGAACTTATAATGAGGTAAATATTCAAACGAATCGTTGCAAAAAGTGCACAGGTTTATTTTTAAACACTATGTTCAGTGTCACTTACAAGTGTGTCCTGGGTTCAACATGGAGGAACC
>NW_010401916.1:0-3251 GCF_000710305.1 Buceros rhinoceros silvestris
CTTCCTCAAAAGGCTGACAATTACACTTCTATTTTATTTTCTTTTTTTCCTGAAGAGACGCTTCTCTCCCTTTCTGGGAGTCACTCCAGGAAGCTGCTGCTGAAAACTCCATCCTCCCCGGACACAGAGGTGCCCTTTTGTCATCGGGCATCACCCCACCGCGTGGGGATCAGTGGTCTGAGCCACTCCCAGCCAGGCAGGATGAGGGAGGGAGGGACCCTGTGGGGAAACAGCCTTTGGGTTACCCTGCAACTTGGCAAACGAAGGACCCCGCAGCAGCCCCGGCTCCTTGCGAGTGAGACCCTTGGAAGGTGGATGGGTGGATGGACAGATGGATGGATGGATGGCCGGATGGATGTCAGATGGATGGATGGAATCACCCAGGAGAAGCAGTGAGCGGTGTTCCTGCTCCTCTCCGGGGAGGGGAAAGGCTGCTCCTGATGTCCCAGGGGTGATTCCCTGCAAGCTGCTGGGGCAGGGAGGAGGTTTGGGGTCTCACCGAGGCGCTGCTTTGATAACAAACAGGCAGAAATAGGGTGAAGGGATGAGCAGGGCTGGCCCCCTGCCTGTGAGCCTGGCAGGTGTGACCCAGGTTTTGGGGGTCTGGCACAAACAAAGTGGTCCATAATATCGAGTGATGGGCACAGCTCCAACCCCTGTAGCCTCCGCTTATGCCCCGAGATGTTGAACTGGTGACCTTGTGCCCATACCAGGGGTCTGCCCGGCAGCAGCACAGTGCAGGCAGGGTGAGCCGGTAGGAAAATGACCCCAAACACCAGAGCTAAGGCTCAGTCTGTGCTCGAGGAGCCGGGGTGAGGAGCCGTGCAGGGTGTCTCAGCAGCAGCAGGGCTGGGATGGGTGCTCGAGGGCTGTGCTGGGTCCCTGGGTCCTGCTCCTCCAGAGACTCCAGGGACACCCAGCCCCCCGATTCGCTGCATCCCCTGACAATGCCCAAGGGGAAGCACAGCCCGGGGGGAGCTGAAGGAAACGCAGCCAACAGAATCCCGCATGTTTATTTTGCGCTGAAAACGCCCCCGAGTTGTTCCCACATCAGCAGCGCGGGTTTATTCTATACAACGCGTGACGCGGTAACGAAAGCTCTCGCCATTTCTTAAACTGAGCATTGAGACTGCCCCGAAAGGAGCCTTTTGCCAGGGTCAGTGTCAGGTCCTTGTTGTCATGAAGGACCGCGGTGATCCTTACTTTAGCAGAAACCCGACATGCTCCTTGGTTCAGCTTCGGTGACTGGGTTTTCTCAGCAGGAGAAGATGTTTCACATCGTTACGATGTGCTGGACTGGTGGTGAAGAAAACCCGATTGACAGGGCAAGTGTTTCCCCCCCCCAGATCCCTTAAACTCCTCCCGGTTCCCAGCATGTGTGTTTTTTCTGACTTAACCAGTCAGTAGCTGGATGGGCCGTGGAGAACCAGACCGTGTCCTCCCGCAGCCTGGGAAGATGAAGCTGCAGCTCTCCGGCAAACTCGTTTCAAAAGCAGATTTTCAAGGCAGACATGACAAAAGTGTTGATTGGAAAGTACCTCCTGAGAAGACAGACTATTGGGTTTTAATTTTTGTGAATTGTTTTCCCGGCTCGTCGATGACCCGCCTCCCCTGGAAGGTCGCCCTCGTTTAAAGCCGTGGGAGCACGGGTGCGATTTCAGAGGTCGGTTTGCCTGGCTGATAATAATGACACATCTGGGGCGCGCGGCGCTCATTTCCACACACGGGTCCTTCTGGCCGGGTCTATTACGGGAAAGACACTGACCTTGGCAGGGCACAATTGACACAGAGATGGAGGCTGCAGTGCGTTTGGGGTGGTTTTCCATAATCCAGTATAAATGCTAATGTATTGCCGTGGCAGCCTGCCTAACAGCCATAGTTTCTCCTCAATAATCAGCGATCGCCGCTCATCGCCCAGTTACCGTGTGGTGATCACGGCTGATGGCGGTTTGCCTTGATTTGGCTCTTACCGATAATTTGCAGAGATTAAAAGAGTCTTGGAAATGGAGCCTTGAAGAATTGCTTTCTGGAGGCGTCGTTAGATGGAAAAAGGAAGCGGGGGTTTCCAGCGGGCTCTCAAATCACTTCCACCTAGACCCCAGGTTTTGCAGTTTTGAGTGTCGCTAAATGGCCCGTTCTCGGGGAAATGAAGGTATTTCTGTGGCATGAGGAGATCTCCGCTCCTGCTGCAGGTGTCAGTCCCACCGCCTGTGTCTGGGCATGTTTGTATCTCCCTTTCCGGGGGAAGAATTGAGCACTTCCAAAGCAGGTGTGGGCAGGAGTTAATGCCTGGGGGGCCAGCACTTGCTGCCAGCGATGCCTGGGGGTGCCACCGCGGGGGATGTGGCTGCAGATTTGGGGGTTTTGCTTGCACTAAAGGAATGCCGGGGGGGCCCGCACTGGCTGCCAGCGATGCCTGGGGGTGCCACCGCGGGGGATGTGGCTGCAGATTTGGGGGTTTTGCTTGCACTAAAGCCAATGGCAGCGTTAGGGGAGGGAGAGTGTGCGTTATCTCACTGCTCCTGACATCTGCCCACCCTTGGGGCCCCCTTCGCCCCGCCGATCTCTGCAGGATGACGGGTACCATCAGACAGTTTTCCTTCCTTACGCTACTTCTCGGGCAAACGCCACTAAACATACTGGACTTCTCTGATCCTTCCCTCAAACTCCTGCTTGCTGGGTGGATTTTTTTCCTTGGGCCTTTTTTCCTCTCTTGCCCCTTCCCCAGCACCAGCAGCAGGTAGGGTGCCCACGGATGCCCCGCTGATGGGGCGTGTTGGGCTGGAATCACCTGTTGAGCCCCTGACCACCCATCCCATCACTGGCTGCTCCCGGGAGGTGCAGCCTTGCAGAGCAGGGACTCGTGTTGTCTGTGCCTCCTCATCCTCACTGACAGCTTGAGGCATGTCCCATCACCCGGGATCCGCCCTCACGAAAGCCCTCGAGGGTTCATCCCTCCTCTGCCCTCGGTGCCCAGGCACACAGATGCTGCATTTGGGTTCAGTGCAACCACAGCCAGGTGCTGCCGGCTCCCACCGCCTTCGGGTGGAAGTAAGCTCTTCCTGAAGCCATTTACCACACTGTTAATTTGGGGGGTGGCTGAAAATATCAGCAGTCTTCTCAGTCCTCCAAACCACTGGAGGAGGTGCCGGCAGCACAAGCCCCCTCTGTAACCATGCTGGGGCTGGCAACGGGTGCAGCGGCGGCCTGAGGTCAGCGGCTGCTCCGGTTAACGAGTGTTTCATGGGTTT
>NW_010401916.1:3446-3838 GCF_000710305.1 Buceros rhinoceros silvestris
CTTGGGCCTGGGTTAGGTGGTACCAGCACTTTCTTCCACCAAGCATGTTTTCCTCTTGTTGAGATAACGACCAGACTGTTCACCCTGATGTGTTTTGCACATCAACAGGCACCTACTCTGCCGCCTGCTCCCCAATTCCTGCATCTCTCCCCCGCTGTTCACGCCTTGGAGCTGGCAGCCCGCAGGGGTGAGTCCCAGCAGGTGGCTCGCACAGATGTGGGCTGTTATTGGGTGCCTTAATTAACTCCTGCAAGTTTATTAAGACCTGTGGGCAGGTGGGGTGTTTCCCCAGGAGCTCCATGGGTTCTGCCCCTCCTCTGCCTTGCCTGGAGTGGGGCTTAGGCAGCAGCTTCTGCTGCTGTGGGAGCACCAGCCAGTTCCCCTCCTGCCTG
>NW_010401916.1:3924-24502 GCF_000710305.1 Buceros rhinoceros silvestris
CCAGCCAGTTCCCCTCCTGCCTGCAGATGGGGACGTTTCCAGCTGCAGAGGTCCCAGGTAAATGTCTTGCACCCTCAGGTCTGGCTGGGGAAAGTTTCTGGTAAGAGAAACTTGGTGGTGTGAGCAGAGCTGTCTCCTGTGGGGCTCTTGTGTGTGGGAACACTGATCCTTCTGGTTAAGTGGAACATCCAAGAGCTGCTTTTAATGTTTTCTTAATTATGGCTGCAGTAGAAAATATTCAGGTGCTGTGAGACAGTGGCATCTTGTCCAGCTCCTCCTTGAAGAGCAGAGTGTAAATGTTTATTTGGCATCCCAGCCTTTCCCGCAGGGTTGCCTGAACCCTGCTCCGCTGGTGCTGCTGTGGGCTCCTTTGTGCTGTGCCGCAGCCTCTCGGCCAACTTCCCCCTCTCTCTTTGTTGATGCCGCCTTCTTTCATCCTGTATTGTTTTCCCTTCCTTTTTAATTAGCAGGGCTGAATAACGAGGCTGGCTCCCCTCATCACTGCGCTGTGTGGGGCTCCGAGAGTGAAGTCTGGGCTCCTGAGTGACTGCTCGGGTTATTTTCTGTCGCTCTTTGGAACCTGCCATCCTCCCTGCCCTGATGCATGTTGGTTGTAAGTGCATCTGGCTTTGGAAGAGGAGCCCCTCCATGCGGGACGTGTCTGTCGGTTTGTCCACGAGCCATGTCTGGCCTGGACTGTGTGCAGGGGGGTCATCCTGCACCTTGGTGCTCCTCAGCAGATAGGTTAGACACATGTGCAGGATGCCAGGGCTCAGTTAGACTTCTGTGGTGCTGGGGTGAATTGTAATGATGCCTCTCCCGTCCTGCTCTGTCAGCCAGGAGAGAGCTTTCTGCTGGTTTTCCAACCATGTGGCTTCTTCCCTCTGCTGAAGAAGGCTCAGTGTTTCCCCCAAGCCCCCTTACTTACGTATCTTATAAATTTAACATTTTTTTGTCTCCCCATGCCCATCCTCTCCTGTGCCCACGTTAGAGAGCTGAGCTCTGACATTGCTGCTGGTTTGCCGAACTCTGGCCACCAGTTTGTACTGGTGTTTGCTGTAGTTGCTGGGCCCTCGCTTGCTTGAGGGTTTCTCTGCTTCACGTTGCTTTCCTTCATGAGGCCAGGCTCTTCTGGAGTGCAGGAAGGCCCTCGGGCACCAGCCTGGAGAACGGGTTGAGGAGTTAGTCTTCAGACGCAGAGTTAGCTCTAGGCAAACCCTGGGCAGATGTTTGGCAACACCTGGGTTTTCTCTGGAAAGGAAAAAATGAGATGAAAACCCTCTGTTTGATGACATCTCCTGATTTCTTTTGTTGCCATCCTTAAGTCAGCCTGGCCAAGGTGACTCTTGGGGTTAGATTTAGGTACAGCGGGAGGAAATCACGAAGTAGAGACTTCCCGACAGATCCTCCCCATTACCTTTGGAGTTGGAGTAATACTTCTGGTACAATCAGGAGTCACCCCAGTTACTCGGAGCCCTGGCTCCGGAGGCTGAGCTGAGCAAGGTGGCAACCGGAGCGGAGAGAGAATGGCTCTTTTGGAGGAAGTTTCTGAGCGAGGCTGGGGAGCAGGACCGTGTCTGATGGACAGACAGCACGGCTGTGGGAGCTGGCACAGGCTGGGGCGTGGGGAAACGGGTCACTTCCCGTGAAGGGGAGAGTGAGAGAAGCTGGTCCATGGGGATCATGGCTTGTTAGCTCTGGGGTGTGGTGTGAAATGGCATGTGGCTGTGAGGCTGGGCTTTGAGGGTGTCCCCCCCTGCCCAATGCCTGTGAAGGGAGGGCTCATCTCATCGATGGAGGGGAGGGCAGGAGCAGCTCCTGCCCATCCCACCTGGGAGAGGAGGATGGGGCTGTTCCCACGGGGTGGGGAGGTGAGGTGAGGCTGCTTTGGGAGATGAGGCTTAACAGGGTCATCGGTGACCACCGCAGGCAGCAGGTGAAAGGGCGGAAGTGCCATCCTTCCCTTCTGCCTTGTGTTGCCCTGGAGGGGTAACCCATGGTGGGGTTTGCCTGGCAGAGCTTTCTCCCTGGGATGGACCTGTGGGAGCTGTGACGTGGCAGCCAGCCCTGCTGCTGCGTTGCCGCCAGCCAGGACCTCACAAAGGGCACCTGAGCTTGCACATGGGGTGCTGGCACCCCACGCAGCTTTTCAGCTTGGCTGCCCACGGCTTCTGCGTGCAGGTCCCTGGCATTGGGCAAGCGGTGATGCTCCCTGTGATAGGGGGACTGGAATATACAGAATAAAATAACAATTGTTCTCAAGTAATCAGAAGAAATATTCTTCTAGAGAAGAAATCACACCAGAGCTTTTTCTTTTAATTTGGTTGCACTGAGAGAAGCCAATGTGTGTGAGATGGCTTACGGTTCTGGCCATTGGGAATCAAGAGGCAACTCCTGAAATTCATTAACTGGACTGAGCTCGGGTCTGGTGGCTGACACATGGGCTGAGCAGAGCGGGGCTTCGTGGCAGGAGTGGTGCAAGGTGGTCTTTGGCTGGGAGGGGAAGTCTCTGTGCTCTGGTCACCTCATTTTGCTGCCCTTTAGCGCAGAGGGAGGTTTCTTCAGGCTGCCCCGTGCTTGCCCAGGCTGTCCGACAGCTTGTGTGGTGTGAGTGGGGGTTTTCAGCCCTCACAAAGGGCCAGAACCGCTGGTGAAAACTCAGTGGGAGTCATGCTCCTACCTGGGAGGCATGGGGCGCTTCAGTCTGCCAGCATGTGCTGCTGGACTGCTGGAATGTGCCCCGAGCATCTGTGCACCCCTCTGCTGGGTACCGGCCCACCCTGGTCTTGTTGGGTGTCTGTCAGCACCTCCAGGTGCTGAAATAACTTTATAAACCCCACTGGAAATAACAGGAACAGCTGGTGAAACTGGTTTTATGGTTGATGTGGACCTGGAAGAGACTAGTTCTGCTCTCAAATGGGGGAATGATGGTGAAAGGCATCTCCCAGCTCTCCCCATTGCTGGAGCCCCTTTGCCTAGACCCAAGGCTGGGGCACAGGACAGTGACCTTTGGGGTTCGGAAGGCTGCAGGGGCAGGTGGGTGCTCTCCTGATGCCCTCACAGCTTCTGCACTGGGCTGCCGCATCCTAAGGAGCGGGCTGAGCTCTGCAGTGCGTGGTACCTGCAGGATGCTGAGCAGACCTCGCTGCACCCCTCTCCCCTGCAGGAGGCAGCTCTTTGGGGAAAAATCCCTGGGAATGCCACGGTTCTGAAGTGCCAAAATCTGTCATTGATGGGCCAGGCACATTAGAACAGAGGCAGAGAAGTTTGATTCTCAAACAAAGCATCCAAGCTGATGTTGAAGAGGTGCTGGCCCCTTCCAGATTGTGATAATGAACGATTTCACCAGGTTAAATAAAGAGGAAGCTGAAGTTAAGGACCTTCTCGTCTACACGGTGTGTTTTCTCATCCCCAAGGCCATCTTCTTTCTCACACCCTGGATTACTGCTCCGGTTCATTGTTTTCTTCCCTTGCTGCCGCATATGCTGTGGAGGCTCTGACCCGTGAGCGTCACAGGTTTCCCGGTGGTGCTTGTCACCATGGAGTTGCAGCCTGCAAAGCGATAGTGGCATTAAAAAAACCAACAGACTTAAAAAGCGGCATTGCCTCCCATTCCGAGCAGAGCAGGTGACACTGCTGCCCCGAGATGCTCTGGAGATGGGGGCCTGGCGGAGCGGCTCCCTTTACTCTTTACTCTTCACCCCTGAGGATGATCTGCAGGTGGGTGGGGAAGAGGGGGGAGCTGTGGGTGCCTGGGCACCATGTGTGAGAGGAGTCGTGGACACCTACAAGTTCCCCCCTCTTGTTTTGTTTCTGCAGGAGCCTGCTCTGCTCTGGAGCCTTGGGCCATGCGGGGCGAATCCATGCCGGAGCCCCAGGGTCATTTATTTTTAGGGCAGGAGCTGTACCTGAGCTGCTCCATCGTGTCCTGTAGAGCTGGTCCAGAGCAAGGGGGCAAGGTGTCCTGTGCAGGGCTCCCAGGACAGGTAGGTTCCCCACTGCCTGCAAGTGCTGGGCACATCTGCTCAGTGGGCGAGGGTAGGGCTGCGTACCTCCTTGGGGAGTCTCTTGGGTTCCTGCTCTTGCCAAGAGCCCATCGTGATTTGCAATTGTTTTTTTTAGTTCACATAGCATGCCTGGTGTCAGCTGCTGAGTTTGACCCAGGTCTAAAACCCTCCATCTGCATCGGTCCGTGGGGAAGCTGGTAACTCTGCGTGCTGACGTGTGCAGCAGGATTGCTTCCCATGGGAGGTTTTTGAAGGCTTCAGCTGTGTCTTCATACCCACCCCGCGCGAGGTGGGAACTGGGTGGCAAGAGGGTCTGGGAAGCTGGCTGATGTCCGCTGCCACCACTGTGCTCATGAAAAACACAGAAACAAAATGTCCTGATGGGAAAGGCAGGACCAGCGCTACCTCTCTGGAGAGCAGCAGGGTTTGGGGAGGTGCAAACTGGCCCCAGCCCTGGACCCCCCGCCCTGGAGCAGAGCCTGTGGTGGTGCAGGGGTCTGAGCAGCGAGATTGCTGCAGGCGTGAGGGTCCCTGACTGACGGCACGACGGTGGGAGATGATGGGTTCTTCCTCACTCCTCTGTGATTCTGATGGCGATTTGGGGCCCCATCACGTGGTCTCTGGCACATGAAATCCCCGAGACCATCCCTGCTGGAGCAGAGTGGCACAGCAAGCGCCTGCTGGCATGGCGGTCCTGTCGCTTGAATATTTATAGCACCTTGGCTATGTTCATTCCAGCATAAACTGCTAATTAATTATGACATTTGTGCTACTTCATTTTTCACTGTGAGTCTGCAGAACCTGGCAGGCAGTTAATTAGCTCTCTCTATGCAAAGGATACTAAGGAAAAATAATTGCTTGAGGAATCATCACCGCGTTCTTTCAGAAAGGTCTTACCTATGAGCTGGCTTAAAGCTGGCTGGATTTGCACTTTGAAAGACGCCTCTGTCAAAGGCCAATCCTTTGGAGGAGAGATTTGAAGGAAAAGGTTATCTCGGAGATGTGGCTCAGTGGGTGTTATTTAGTGCTTGTAAGTCCAAGGGAAATCAATTATCTAAACAGCTCCGGTGGTGGAATGGGTTTCTTTATTCTTTTTTAAATATGTACTCGTCTTTGTCTTCATATTGATGTGTACAGCCCACAAACCTGAGACCGCAGGAGGAGACCTGCCCTCCTCCGGGCTTCTCGCAGCTATTGTTTGGGAGAGGGTGAGGGTCTTCCCCATCACATTGGTTTTCATTTTAAATCAGAACATTTGAAAAAAATTAGCTGTGTGTGCGTGGCACTTACAAACCATTCATACACCCGTCTTCTCTCCCCAGATTCTTCCTGACCTCACGAGCACACCAACCTAAACCCCTCAGAGGGTTTGGTGACGTGGCTGGAAGTGCTGGTGGGCTGATGCTGCTGGAGTTGCAGAGACTTTCGGGTGTTGCTGGTTTCGGGGGGCATTTCCTTGGGGCCGGTCCCTCGGAGGGTTTGGCAGCACACTGAAGGTCTCCCAGCTGGAGCAGGACCCTGGGGCAGCTGCTCCTCTATCTCTCCCGTCTTTGCCGCTGTCTAATGCAGCGCTTTTATGGTCCCACTGGTGCACTGGGCATTGCTCTTTGTGTTTTCTGGCTTCTCCTGTAACAAGGTGTATTGGGTCTAGCTGAGATGGAGTCTGTGACCACCACAAGCTCCTCAGGATAAGGAGCAGGTTTTTATTTTTAGGACGACAAAGGAAACCAGGAAAACAGGATAATGAAAATGGTATTTGTGCCTCCAGGGATAAACAGGCATTTTCTTAAACAGATTGAAGCCTCTGGTGGTTATGCTTGCCCTCGGCCCTCCCTTTGAGAAACTTGTTTTATTAGCTGATAGTTCTGTGTTGGGGTTACAGAAGGAGCATTACAGTAATGGAGTTGACATCTATATAATGGAGTTGACATTTTATTGAAAGGGAAAAAGAAAAAACCCTAACAAACAGAGTTCCCCTCCCTCCCCCCTCCTTTATTTCCTTACTTTGCTGTCATCAATTGCAATAAGGCACACAAACTTGGAACAGCCACCCGTGCCGGCAATTTAATAAAATTTCATACAACGGTAGGTGCTTCAGGAATGTTAGCGGGACTAATCAGGCTGCTGTAAACTTGAACTCTGCCGAGAAATCAAGGCAACAGCTTGTTCAACAGCAAATCTGAACAATTTGAATCAATTCTTGGCAGCGCACTCGTGTTATTAACTATTAGACGCAGTCTTGGCTTCCAGTTTAGGCGCTTTTAGCAAGATGTTCAGAATAGGGATCTCTTCCTGGAGGACAATGCTTTGTTTCTCAACTGGGTAACAGACGGGCTTTGCTCGGCTGGGGTGAGCTGTGTGAGACTGTGTTGGCTTTGCATTGAATTGGGATGGGGTGCAAAGAAAATTCTTTGCGTCCCAGATTTGTTAGAGTGGGTTTAGGATAAGAGGGACAAACAAGCCCATCTGGGCTTTTGAAGATGAATGGAGGTGCCAGAGCAAGATGCCAACTGGATTGTAAAACCCAAACCGATAAGGAATGGAAGCGCAAAAGCATCTGCAGTCCTTGAGCCCAGGAGAAGTCTCGGCAGTGCTGGGTTAGAGGTGGGGCTGGATGACAAAGGTCTTTCCCAGCCTCAATCATTCTGTCATTCCAAGTGTGGATGAAGCCTTGCTCAGACCTTGATCTCCAAGAGTATCTGGGGGTTCCCTTGTTACCTCATGATGACTGAGTGGGTGGCCATGGCTACACCACCGCTCAGTGGCTGTAAAACACAGATCTTCCTCGCTGAGGAAGATGAGCCATTCGGATTCTCCTGTCGTTGATTCAGGTGATCCAGAAGTGGAAATGATCCACACTTCTCCCTTCTGGCCTTTGCTGCTTCTGGGTGTAGCAAAAGGATCATTTAGTAAAAACAAAAGCTCTCAGCTCCAGAACTGCTTTTTAGAAGTAATATCTTTTTAATTAACAAAAGTTCCAAGTCCCATGTGGTTTCTGCTCTTCCCTCTGTGCTGTAATTTAAGTAACACATCTCGTTTTTAATTCTGATGACTTGGGTTACTACAACCCATTGACATTTGTGTTTCTAATGTAATAATCAAATGCTAAAATACAGAGATTACATTTGGATCAACACGTTTGGTTCTTAAACCCTGAAAGCAATTATCTTTTCTCATGTACAAGGAAATGAAAATATTACTTTAACCGTTAGCGGCTCTGCTGTCTGAATGTCGGCTGGTGGCACCGCTTGTGATGTCATCTGCTGCTTCTGTAGACTTAAACCTCACAAGTTTTCCCACAGCTGGACACTTTCTGGGGAGCTGTGGGGGATCCTGGTCGAGGAACCACAACATAGGAGATGCATAGATCTTCTAAGCAGGTGATAATTGGCTCAAGTACAACAAATAGTTCCTGAAGAGTCTCACCTCTTCATGGCTGAGGTCCAGCTTGCTCCGTTCCTGATGCCTGATTTATGGACAACGTTTCAGAGCTGTGCAGTTAAACTGAGCCCCTCACAACCCCATGGGGTGCCCAGAGTGAGACTTGATCTTAGCTGGGGCTGCTTCTTGACCCGCTAAATTCAATACCACAGCACAGAGAAGCCATTAAACTTGTAAAGTTTCTTGCAAATTCAGGTAAGATGGAGAGAAGGCAGTTAACCCCCCACGTGGTGAGGCTGGGGCTGTTCCCTCCCCTGTTGTGTGCCTGCCTACACGGTGTAGCTCATGCGATGGTGCAAGGAGCAGCCTGTCCCTGGCCAAGGTGGAGCTCAGGTACACCCAGCCACAGCTGCAGTGTGAGTCCTGTGCTGCGGAGCTCCAATCTCCTGCTCCGGGCAGTGAGTAGCTGCTGGATTTCCATCTACTAATTAGCATTTTAGTTCCTGAGCCAAAGCCCAGCTAAACGAGCAGGAAACCTGCCACTGGTCCTTGCTGGCCACTGGCCTGGGTGAGGGTTCAGTTTACCTTGGCAGTTGTAGCTGTTGCTCGTGCAAACCAGAGGCACAGGATTGAGCTTAAACAAGGGCCGAAGTTCTGGCTATGCGAGGCATGACCCGGCCGTGTGTTCCTGAGCGTTCCTGTGCTTGGAGCTTTCATGCTGCTTGAAAGCAGAAAGCTCTCTGGCTTTATGCTGTGTCGAAAGGGGCGCAAGCGCTGGCTTTCACAGAGGGTAAATAACCCAAACAGCTCCTTGCCAAAGAGGTCCCGTCTCCTGTGAGGTACTGGGGGGAAATGAGGAGCTGGTTTCCCTTCTCTCAGTCGCAGGGGGATTACTCACCTCCTGGAGATAGGGATCGGGGTAGATTTGTAAAACCCGTGCCTAAATGTGCTGAGATACCCTCAGGGTTTAAGGTCTGCCATGTTTCAGACAATGTGATTTTTAAAATGTGGCTGTGAAATTGTAAGAGTGGAAATCTTGTGAGAGCTTCACCGCGACAGAAATCTGTTCATCGGGTTCAGCACACAGCTGGCATTTTAAAATGTGGTGGTTTGTGGAGACCTAATGCAAGGTTTCTAGGAAAGACTTCAAACACCATGTTTCATTTCTGGGAGCTGTGAAGTCAGAAATTCAAACCACTCAAACCCTCCATCAGCATGTTCCTGTGACCTCCTAAGAGGCAGGGGTAAAGTTGTGATGCCTCATTGGTACCTCCTGGTGCACGGTGGGGATGAGGTCTGCTCCCATCGGTGGGATGCTGTGTCAGGGCTCACCGAGCACGTGATGGGTGCTGTCCCTGAGCATTGTTCAATAAGCATCTGTGGCTTGTCCTCCTCATGTAGGGATGATATTGTGGCCCAGCTGCTGTTTCAGGTATCAGCCAGAAGGGCTGGTGCTAATCACCCTCGCCTGCAGCTGGACCGTCACACCGAAGATGGGGCAGCGGCGCTGGTGTATTGCAGGGGGAAACGGCCGCTGGAGCAGCACCCTGACCAAAGGGGCAGGTACCTCTTTATCCTGAGGCGAATGCCTCCTTCCCTGTTTTCTTCCATCAGTCTGAAACTGAAAGCCCTGAAGAAAGCTGCGATCGCGTCCCCTGGGAGGGTCTCTCAGGTGAGGGCTGCCCAGACCCAAAGGGCACCCCGAGCTCACGCAGACCTTCTGGCGCAGGCAGCTGGATGTGCTGGGCATCTGCAAAAGCTTCCCTGTTGCAAGGAACTGACGGTTTTAACTGGTCACCTGCTTCAGAACTGAGGAGAAAGGGGGTTTAGCCCCTACGCTTCCTAACTTAGGAATTCCTGATTTTTGAAAGCGAGGGAATGCTTTCAGCACTGACTGCAGCTGCTATCCAGCACCTCCCACGTTAGCCTGTGATTTCCCAGGTGAAAACCGTGCTAAATTCCTTTGGTTTCCTGACAAATTCAGCTAAATACTTGGGATTCACCTGCTGCTGCGGCTCTGTCTGCCTTCCCACGCCGAAGCACAACTCTGGCTTTGGATGAGAAAGCGCCTTGAAGGAAGGCAGGAGAAGCTCTGGCTGGAGCCCGAGCCAGCGAGCACTGCTGCCTCTCCAGGCTCTCGAGTCCCTGAGGAACTGGGCTGTGATCAAGGCCCACCAAGGACACTCCAGAAAGCATTTGATGTGGGGAAATTGTGCGAGTTGATAAAGAAGTCGATAACGGTGTGTGTCTGAAGTGGAACTTAAGCTAACTGCTGAAAGTACTTTGAAAAGCACTGACCACAATTAAGCACTCAATCGGGAGAGAGCTGCAATTTTCTGAGGCTCGAAGTACAAAAATCGTAAAGTACAGATCCAGAGATATGAAGGGAAATGTCTCCTCGGCAATTAAGATCCATTCTGCTCAAAGGCTGGAAATGGTGTCGTTGAATTACTTTTGTTGCACAGCTGATACGCCGAGTTATCTAAAATGTAAACCATTGTGCCTAAAATGCCACTCAGTGAGTAAAACAGCGTCTGCTGTTCAGCCGTTACTCGGCTCAGGGAATTGCCTTCTGATGGTATCTACCTCCCTGTCTTCAAAATATTTAAAACTGACTCAATTTCCTCCTCCAGGTAATGGAACGCTGCTTGGAAGGACCCATGCAAGCACATCAAGGGTAGGAGGTTTTCCAGGAACTCCTCTGTCTGCATGTAGGTGTGATGCCTGTCCCAGAACCAACACACAAAGCCCCTGAGGAAGGTGGTGGTGGTGGTCCCACGGGAGAAAGTGCCAGAGCACCTATCCCGCTGCTCCTTTGCACTTACTGTTTGGAAGCTGGCTCATCCTCTGTGCTTCACCCGACAGGGGGGCGTGGGCTGACTTCCTCCCCCTTTTATCAGGTACCTCATGCACTGCAGTGACCGGTGCAATTGTCCACTCCGGTGATGTGGGGGGCAAGGAAGTCAAATCCCCACCCAAATGGCGCTGAGAGGTTGGTGGGGACGCTTGGGTGGGTGCAGCCTCTGACCTATGGTCCCTGCTGGCAGTGCAGGGAAAGGATGGGGGGTCACTATTGCCTACCACTGGAGCCCAGCGACCCTTGAACCCCCCACAGATCACCCCAGATGGCAAGGTGGGGGACGGGGAGCCTGCGCATGGCCCATGATGTGCACCTTGCCTCCCAGCCTGTGGTTTTGGAAAGTCTGGGCTGCTCTGGCATGTGGGGGGGTTGACTCGCTCTGCATGGCCTCGAGTTGTTCCAGGGGAGGTTGAGGCTGTCCCTGAGGAACAATTTCTTCCCTGTTGTTGGGGTTGTGCAGGTATGTCCCAGGCTGCCCAGGGCAGTGGTGGAGTCCCCATCCCTGGAGGGGTTTCCCAGCCGTGTGGAGGTGCTGCTGAGGGACAGGGGGCAGGAGGGACCAGGCAGTGCTGGGGGAACTCGATGGGTTTAAAGGTCTTTTTCCAACCCAAACAATTCAGTGATCCTGTGGAAAACTAACATGTTTATTTTGTAGGAGTCTGCCAGTGATCTACTAGAAGGGGTCCTAACCTCTAAAGCTGGCTGCAGTCAATTCCCAGGCTCCACTTGACATCTGAGGAACCACTTTGGAAGGCAGAACAGGAGGAAGATTCTCTTCAATGTATTCCACAGCTGTGCTGCTAGCAGGTATCAGCAGAAGCAACCTGGCTACAAGCCCACCTTGGCAGGACTTTGGAAGAAGATAGACTGTTGCTGCCCCAGACCTGATGGCAAACACTGTGGTTCTCTGGCCAGCATCAGGAGAGGATGATGTGATGCCTTCAAGTGGACCAGAGTGCTGTCACAGGCGGGTCAGTCTGGTTTCAAGTGTTATGGTGGTGGAGGAAAGCACCTTGCAAGCGCACCGTGCTGACACCAGAGATGTGGTAAGTGCTACCAGCAGTCAGAAGAGAACTGGCTTGGAGGGACACCATGCTAAAATGACCTCTGGGTGTCTGTCCTCTGCCTTGTGTCACAGCCATGGCTGGAGTCTGCTAAGGAGAGAGTGGCTCTGCTGAAAACAGGGACATGTTCCCCTCTCTCTCAGGTCACACTGAGTCTGAGGGGCCTCAGGAGGACGGTTTTGGAAGAGCCTCTGTTTTGCAGCTGAGGGTTGGTAGCAAGTCACCCTAGGGAGCTGGCTGCAGGGTCAGGAGTGGCACGCAGGGTCACCGGGAAGGCTTGGTCAGGTTGGTTCTCCCCTCTCTGAGGAGCTGCTGCAGGCCCAGCTCTGTTGTGAGTGACTCTGCTCTTCTCCTCTGACACCCCAACAAGTCGACAGCAGATCTGCAACAAGTACTGCTGGGAGTGCTCTGTGCTGCAACTGCTGCTATTTCTGCCTCTTTTACACTTCGTTATAGATGGTGGTGTAGAGCTTTATTGTTGATTTTCTTTTTTTTACATCCGTGACTTGTCAGAACTCCTTGTTACATCTCCAAGTGCCAATAAATGCAAAGCCTGCATCCATCAGTCTCTCCTTGTAGCACATCTTCCTTCAAGAGCCTGATTCAGCGGCTCGTGAAGTCCATTGATGCCGGTGGATGTCAAGTCAAGCTCTTCTTTAGACTGAGAAGGCAGGCACTGTCTCTGAGCGCTGCACACCCGGTACGATGGGACCCTTCTCATCCTGGGCCCCCGAAGAGCTGCTTTAACAATGACGAGGAAATCATCCTGAACGAATTCAGAGGAAACCCTTGTGTCACACACATCTTGTGTTTTGTTTTTGGAGGGGCATAGACAAAACTCGGGTTGCTAGAACTACAAGCTCCCTCTCGGAGCTGCGCAGAGCGAGTGTCTCATGTGGGTTTCTGTGTAGGTGATTTAGGAGGCGCGACACCACTCGAGTGGCAGGTGTTATTTAGTAAAGACCGATAAAGCTGGTAAACAGCGTGGCAAACCGGTCACACGTGTTTTTAGTTACTCCATCCTGGAGTTTGTTCCCAAACCTTCACAAAGCAGCGCTGTGGAGTTAAGGGATGCACGACAGAGTTAAGGGTAGTGCTTATCCCCCGATGACTAATGTGCTGCAGCCAGATGGAATGGTGTAAATCTCTTCTTACACACAACGAAGCCAAAACAAATATTGCGCAGTGATTAAGTGGCAACCCAAACAGAAGCAGGCATCCTGTGGGCTGAAACGGGAAATCTTGGGCTACAAAACTCAAGACGCGTTAATTTAATTTGATTATATATTTGATGACTATCTGAAGTGGGCCATGAATAATTGATGAAAACTAGAGAAGCTGTTGTTTGCCTTTAAAATCAAGCTGAAGAAAGTAAAAACTGAATATTTAGGGACAAAATTACTTGTTTGCATGGGTCATGTGAGAGGTCCCCACAGCCCACTTCTGTCCCTGGTGGTGACCAGTAGCAGGAGCTGATGGAAGTGCAGCTGTGGGATCCTCCCCCAGCTTGGCTCTTTTAATGGTTTATCATTAATTAAGGATACCCACACTCAGCCTCGCCAAGTTGTGTAAGTAATGGACTCTGTCATGCTCTTGCGGACATGGCTGGAGGCCAGGTAGCTCATGAAGCCCCAGGACCTCTGTTTCAGAGGGCAGCGCCAACTGGGGACTGGATCCTCCAGCCCTGGCATGGCCATGCCAAGTTGATACAGCAGCTTTGTCCCCGGCACTGTTAGCTGTCCAGAAGCCATGGATGGCTGCGTCCTGCCAGGACATGGTGAATATCCATCCAGCAAATTCGGAACGGTCTTTTAATGCAAACAGAAGGCACTTGATGAAGTTGGGTAACCCGCCCTGTTCCCAGTTCCTGGAGAGGTTTATTTCACATTCTGGCCAGAGGTTCCTGTATCGTGCCATTCTCCTCTGCACTGGCACTGACTGAGATGGTTCTCGGGGCAAAGAGGACTATTTTTCCTCACCGCTTTTAGTGTGTTCTAGAGGATATAAGAAAGCTCTTTTAAAGATGGGTAAGGGTGTGGGGAGTGAAAGTACACTGATAAGCTTCATCCTGAGAAGGCTGCTCATCATTTTCTTGTGATGCCGAGGGACAGGGTGAGCGCCACTGTCACATCAGCAATAGCCAAGCAACCAGTTGTGAGGGTGAACCCCAAAGCTCTGCTTTGTGTTGTTCCTCCTCCGGATCAACAAAGTTCTTCACTTCTCTTTGGCCGAGGTGGAACAGGAACCTTCTGAAACCCAGGTAGGTGCTACTGTCTGCATCTGCCTGATGTAGCCAGAGTGGGAACAGAGGGTGACTTGGGATTAAACTTCTCATACTTTGCATAGTGAAGGGTCTCTTAAGAAAGTGCAATGGCCTAAACATTATTGCTGGCACTGCTGAAGCAGGTTCTTTGCATTTCCAAAACCTTTGTTTCAAATATATGCAAAGACCCATTTGCTTCAGTTTCTGAATTTTATTAATGTTTATCTCACATGAAACACACTCAAATAATGACCATGTGAGCAAGAGCCATGATGGTGGGGCTGTGCTCACTGATGAACTGTTCTTAGCCTGAGCTGGTCCCAGATCCCCAGCCAGCACCTGCCACCAGACCTGTGTCCCAGGAGGTTGTCACCTTCACAACCAGCACAAGGTTGGCCCCTGGCCAGGCACGTTCCCCATGTCTGATGAAGGATGTTTGGCAAATAACCAGTGTAATTTGTTGGACAATGTCTTGGCTGTGTATGCAGTGAATATGATTCAAGGGTAAGGAGGCAGCTCAGACGCGGTGGAAAGCTGGAGGCACGACGGGGAGCAGGTGTCAGCACTTTACCTGAAGGAACGAGGAAAGCGCGGTGTTATTTCCCTGGCAGTGGAACCGCGTTGCTCAGCTGCAGAGCATCGGCGTGACTGAAGGCTACGCCTTTGTCCTTACCAAGGAGAGGGCTGAAATGAAAGGGGTTACCTCGCCGTGACTTCTGGCTATTGTAAGAGGCAGTAAACAAGATGAAGGTAGAACAGGGAAGATGGCTAAATCGTCATTCTTAAATTAAAATAAACATCATACTTTTATTTGTCTGGGCCTTTGAAGAGGCACAATAACCAAAGGCATGTGGGGAGGGCAGAAAGCATTATTTACTCCAGGAAGCAATCTTGAATTATCCAGTAAGCTGTGCAGGAGCCCCTCTGCCGCTATGACCCATGGTGGTTCGTGAAGAAGAGGGCATGCTCATAGCAGTTGGCTCTCAGCAAAGCGAGCGTTGCACCCCGTGGGCTCTGCTGGAGAGATGCTGGTTTCCACTAGCTGAAGCTCTGACCTCAGCAGCATCTGAGAGGTAAAAGCAAGTAGATGGAGAACAAACGCCTACCTTCAGCATACTTTAAAGTCCTTAACCCAGATACAAAGCCTGGCTACAAATGAAAAGGCAGCCCGAGAGTTTAGCTTAAGCCAGACAGAACTGACTGGGTATGGAAAAAGTCTTGTTTACTGCTGAGCTCCAGCTTGTGTCTGAGCTGGAGGGGGGATAAAGTTTAACGGGGACTACTCTTCAGTTCTGTTGGAACAGCCGCACTGTGGCTTTAGCTGGATGGAAAGTCTATGCTAATTCAGTGGGTTTTTTATGACAGTGGTGAAAACCCGGTGGCTTAAAACATGCTGTTGAGTTGATTTATCCCTTTACAGGTGCTGGGGTGTCCAGAAAAAAATATTTTCCAAAGTCTGAGTCTTCCAAAGGCAAAAAAGTTTTTTAATGAGGTTAATGGGTGTCTTCAGACTTTGGTGGGCTCAGGGTCAGCAGGAGATGGGCCCGTATGTATCGGTACACATGGAGCTTGATGTTCACGTGCTTTTTGCTGAAGGGCTGATACCCCACTGCCATAGTCCTTTCCTCCTTTAAATCCCCTCTGGAACCATGCTCACACTGAAGACTGGGTCAGGGCTGTGAGCATGGGCACCAGCTGGCAGATGCTAATTTGCTGCTCATGTGTTCCACAGTGAGTTTGGACAGACTGAATTTTGGCCAGCTCCTGTCAAATGGGACCACACAGCACCGAGGGTGCAGTTTAATAACACAAAAGTTCTTGGTTCAAAAAGAATGGAGAAGAATTAAAAATACCGCTGAATGTCCTGGGCTGCACAAAGGCAGAGTTCCTTTCGATATTACCATTCCTTTGTCGATTTAGATTTAATTTTGCAATCTCTCTATCTTCACTGATTCATTTTTCCCAAGTCTTTACATTGGGGGGTGATGTTTGTGTCGTACTGTAAATGGGCAGTACAAAGAGTAGTGGGGTGCCTGTTGGTACACACTTCATGGGTTGACCACTCCTCCTTTGCTCCCCCTCCCCTCCTCATCTTGCTCAGCTTGATTTGTTTGTTGACTCTGTGTCGAGGTTTATTTTTGCCTCATTCTGAAACACTCACCTTGAGCGAGCCAAAATACAAAACGCTGGGGATGTTTCCATCGCTGGTTTTTTTCCCCATAATACAGTTTTAAGTGGCCTCACTTGAGAGGGACAAATCAAGTGGTCTTCTGAAAAACACAGCAGACAGCTGCTATCCGAAGTCACCGCTAATGGTAACATTGAGTTCTCTTTTGTAGCAGATATTCTTCCAGCTGTTACCTAACTCTGAAAGGGACCATCAAAGGTGAGTTCCACACTCATCCGCTATTTCAAAAAGCATCCCATAAGCTATGAGTGAGACTTTCTTTTGACCTTCAAAGCCTTTGTCTTTGGAAATCTGGGGTAAGAACTGTGTGAACCTAACCGTATTTTCATCCTGTCCTGGCAAGAGAGAGTTAATGAGAGGGCCAGCACTGCCAGCACCGTCCTTGCCTTTCTTATGTAAATTCATGCATTTGGATTGGTGCTGGTCTTGATGGGTGATTTCGTGAAGGCAGCATCTATGGGGTAAAGGACCTGTGAAGGTGGAATGGATGGTGATGAAGGTACAATCAACACCATTCTCCCCTTTCTCAGTCCATTTGGTGGGTTTGAGGGACACCATTTCCTACCTGGTCAGGTGTGCTTGGTTCTCCAGGGGCTTCAGACTACTGCTGGTGATGTGAGTTGAGCATGGTGGTGGGGGGTGAGGTGATGGTGTCCTCCTTGTACTGGCTGTTACATATGCCCGGAAGATGGGCTGAAGGGAGGAGGAGATCTCAGCTCTGCAAAACTTGGGCTGGTTTCTGGCAGAGACAGGGTTTCCCTCAAACATCTCTAATGGTTTTCTGGAAGATGCGGCTACCTGGGGAAGGGCTGGTGTGCCAGCTCTGGGCTCTGTGGCAACCTCTAAAATCACCAGAAATTCCCTTTCCTCATGTGGTTCCTGGGTGTGAAGGTGATGGGTCTGGCGCTGTGGGAATTCCGAAGTTCTGTGGCTATACATGGTGCATGGTGAGCTCCATGTGTGTCTGTGCAAAGGCAGTGCCACACCTCACTTCCAGGGCAAAGTCTAAGTCCCTTGTACATGAACGGGTCTTCTAGGATCAGCCTGTGGGCTGTGATGTACTCCCAGTTCAGTCAAGGGGGCTACATCTGCTTGGAACCAGGCTCCTGTGGCTGTTGCTGGCTTTTGTGACTATACCTGGGGAAGAAGCCCTCGGGGGCTGCTTCGCTGCGGCTGTTTGAAAGCACGTGTTTTGGGCGGATTGCTGCTGTACTTTCTGAACTGAGCGTGTTTCTGCTCCTCCGTAGGTTGTGGAAGGAAAGCTGCACCGTGGAGCAGGCTTGTTCCGCCGCTGCAGCAGTGCTGGAAGCGGAACCGTAAAGGGGAGGAAGAGGACTAAGCAAACCCCATGGCCACAGCACAAGAGGACCCTCCTCGCCTGTCGCGTAGGGGGACTCATCGCTGCAGATGCAGCGGGGAGCCACCTCCCCTGACCTCATGGGGAAGGTCTGATGTGTACCCAGGCAGCAAGGAGACAATTTTTAAAGAGCACGAGTCTCCTGTTGCAATCATCTGCTGTCCACACCACTCCTATCACATCCCCTCGTTTGCAGCAACGTCCCCGAGGAGCAGCACCGCACCCCTTCGGCTCGCTGAACGTGGAGTGGGGCAGGTCACAGCTGCACCAAAGAGGGTCAGGACCGTGTTTTACCCTGTGAGGAACTTGTTTCACCACAGTGACATGTTGTTCTCCATGGAGTAGTGGAGGATGAAGCTGGGGCAGAGCCTTGGGCAGAGGCGGTGGGGGTTTAAGGCCATTTTCATCACAAGGACATTGGAGCTGAATGACTTGGTCTGATCCTGGGTAACAAGTCAGGTGTGTGTTATCTTTTTTAGGAGTTGGTGACTTTCGGGCTTTTATAGGACAGTTTTAACTGAAGGGGTGGGGGAAACTGCCTGGATGAGGGAGCAGCTGGGAAGCTCCATGCCTGGGGAAGCTTTCCAGGGATTTTTTTACTTTCTTGGAGACCAGGAGATGAACTCTTTTCCTCAAATGCCCCTTTCCTGCCAGGTGTGCCCAATGCATCCTTCAGGTCAGGGGGAGGGAGGAGCTTCTCTGTGTGCTGTCTGCAACCCACACACCGCCTCAGCTCCCATCAGCAGTGTGACCGCAGGGCAGGGATGGAGCAGGGGAAGGGGGACAGCCCCTGCCACCACCCGGGGATGGCACCGAAAGGGTGCTGCAGTAACCTGGGCAAGAGGCAGGGACTCTCCTGGCAGTGTGGGGAGCTCTCTGTAGAGCACCTTGTTCCCAGCAACTGTCACCTGCATGCTGCTTAGTTTACCAGTAGAAATACACCGTTAGATGCTAAAAATCCTAAAAAACCTTCTAAAATCCTTTTTAAAATCTTTATTTCCTTAAATAGTTGAGACAGTTCAGCCTGTTGGGCCAGACCTAGGCTGTGATGGTGATAATATGATTTTACACCATTTATTTTGAGCGGCTTTGTTGCGGTTTTTATCTCGGGGATAACTTCCTCCCTGAAATGGTGCTAAACCCCATGAAACGCAGCAGCTCTCTGTGTGGGATCGAGGGACTCTGTTCAAGGCAAGTTTCTGTGAGCGCTTGGGTTTTGACATAGCGCTTTGAATATTTTCTGGTGGCACCATTGACACATGATTTGTAGCAGTTAAATCCCAAATACCGAAGTGGAACTAGGGCCTGTTGTACGCATTCTGCTTACCTCAGACTGCTCAAACCTTGTGTAGAACAATAAAACCTGTTACACGATAACACGGAGGTGTGATAACTCATGTTTTACATTATTTTTGCCTGATGTATAGAACTTTTTCGAAATAGTTTATTGTCAGTCTTGCATGCCAGTCTGTTCTTGCAGTGCCTTGGGGGACCTGCTCCTTGATGCTCAGTTTTTTTAATTTTGGGGTTGGCCGTGGAGTGTGTGGTCATCCCAGGAGCCTGCATGAGAGAAGGGTGCTACTCCCAAATTATAACCCACTCTGCAGGCTTAAACCCTTTGTTTTCCAACCAAGCGCTTGTCCTTGGCACCTGGAGCATCCTGGGTGCTCTGAACCTGCTGCTCATTCAAAGGTTTTGGGGGCGACCAATATGTCCTGGCCACGGGTATGGCCAGGGAGGGAAGAGGGGGCCATGGGGGTAAACAGCGGGGGAGGTCCCTTCTGTCTAAGCCACTGGGCCAGCTGGTGTGGGCAGCAGGAGGCAATCTGTGGTGGTGAGCTGGTATCAGAAACCACCTCCAAAGCCTTTCGTGTGGGAAGTGGGGGGACAGCCACTCCTCAGGAAAGTTCTGAGTCAAGTGTCACCTCAGGTGAGTGATGGCTGCCTTGGCTGCAAAGCCAGTGCAGCACAGGGTGGGAGCAGAGCTGCATGGGGAGGGATGCACCTCACGGGTGTGACTGGGCAGAGAGGGGTTCACCGCAGTAACTCAGCCATCCAGCACTGGCGTGTCTGCTTCTAGGTGTCTATATGTATGTATAAAAAAAACACAGCAAGAGACAGAATTGTTGGCGCTCTGTATATTTTCATTAACTAATGATGCTGTGCAAAAACACAGGAAATTTGCCACCGTTGGATGGTGATGCTGAAGGTCTCACTGTTCACTGAATTAAATGCAGAATTTGGTGATGCGCCTGGTGAGAAATGCACCCAGAATGGATAAGCCTGTGAAGAAAAACAGATCTTTCTGGGGCGGGGAATGGTTGTCTCCCGGGGAAGAAGTGGAGACCTCTGGGCTGGGGGTGCTCGGCATGCTGTGCCCCGTGGAGGACGGCAGAGCAGCTCCAGCTGCTGTAGCCCGACGGCGAGCAGTGCTGGGCCATGATTATCCCAGGTTCCTTAAGTGAGGGCTGTACCTGGTTCACCTGCGGTGCTCCCTAACAGGGTCCACCTGGGGTGGTTGCTGAGAGGTGGGGATTGTTGAGCAGGTAATGCTACTCCGGGGAATGAGAGCAGCCACCTTCCCAGAACTGACTTTTTTTGGTCACAAAGTTGTCCTGATGTGCTTGTGCCTGCAACTCTTTGAAAAGCCAGCGGTGGGGACAAAACTGTGGACTCCTGGGTTTAGCACAATGTGAGTGGTGATCTTCTTTTAGAGCTTGTTTTGGGTACTATAACAGGCTGGATAGCACAAGTGGGGCATAAAGTTCAGCTGAGCATCCCTGCGTCTATTCCACAGTGGTGGGGGGCTCCCTGTGGGTGGGGGGGAAACTTGCAAAAGGCACAGCAAGGGCAGCCAGAGGCCACTATTTGTTTGGCTTTTCCTAAAAATAAGTTAAATGAGATGGATTATTCAAAAAACCAGGATGTTCTGCCATGCTCAGTTGCCTTCCCACCTTTGAGGGTGCGAGCCATCAATGTCCCCAGCATGTTCGAAGGCAGTGAGGCAGTGGGAGCCATCCCTGTGGCTGCCAGCGCTCTGACTTCACGCAGGGGAGAGGTGAGCTGGAGTGCTGGGAGGAAGCTGTGCATGCGCTGCCGCTGCAGCTCTCTGACGTGCCGCGCTGTCCTCACAGGTGGGTTGGTTTGTTCTGGTGTGGTTGGTACTCATAATGGTATGACACAGGTCAGTGCTCTGTACCAAACCCTGCCTAGGACTCAGAGGTGTGCTGTTTGCCCAAAATGCGGATTCCTGGGTCTGAAGGGTCTGATTGACCCCTGGGGCTGCTGGGGGCAGAAGGGGGAGCAGAGGTCCCCATTTCTATGGTGTAAGGATTATGGGACAGGTATTTTCACTCCGTGACTTCACCCCTTGAGCTCTGCACTGTTTCAAAGCGATGGCTTAGGGACCCAGGGGTGCAGGCCCAAAGATGCTCCCTTCTGCAGTGGGGAGAGGCAAG
>NW_010401917.1:0-268 GCF_000710305.1 Buceros rhinoceros silvestris
GTTCTTCTGCTCCTCACAGCTCTTCTCCAGCTCCTGAGGCTCCTCTGTGGGGCTGCAGCAGTGATCGAACACGGCTTTGGCATCAGCAGGCGGAAGGTAGGGAGAAAGCTGGAGATGGGAGCGCTGACCTCCAGGGTCTCTGAAGCAGGGAGAGCGGAGCCCTGGAGTAAAGCCAGAGGAAAGGAGGTGGTGGGAACAGGCAGGGCAGTTCGGGGCCGATTACCTTAGAGGTGCTCTGCCAGGGCGGATGTGCAGGCTTTGCATGGCT
>NW_010401917.1:535-4985 GCF_000710305.1 Buceros rhinoceros silvestris
AAGGGCGGCACCAAAAGCCACAGGCATGTTAACGAGGCAAAGCTAATTCCCACCCACCGCTCTGAGGAGGCTGTGTACATGCCAGAGAGACCCAGCACCCTGGAATGAGACTGCTCGCTTGGCAGAGGCTGGGCTGAGGAAGCAGCAGCAGCTGCTGCCCAACTTAGCTCCCCAGCCCAGCTTGGAGGGAACAGATTTCCTCTGAGTAATCTTGAGAGAAGTGTAATTAGCAGGTCTATGGTGGGGGCTGCGGGTGGGAGTCACCGTTGTCCCCTGTCCCTGGCTGTGTGGGCTGTCCTGTGTGTTGGTGGGGAAGGAGTGGGGGGATCTGGCTCTCAACGCTGCAGTCAAAGGCAGAACAAAAAGCCTAGCAGTGAAATTCCCGATACCCAAATCAGCCTCCTCAAGGAGGGTTCAAAGAACTGGGCCAGGGAATGAGTCTGGGGAGAGCAGAGCTGGTAGCCAGAGCCAGGCAGGTGGATGAGGTGGATGCAGCTGACGGCATGGCCGCAGGCAAGCAGGGGTCTAGCATCCACATCTCAGAATCCTCTGTCCCCAGGTTGGTTTTCCAGCTCATCACATCTTTTGGATTCCTGGTTCTTTCCTGCACCTTGTCAGGGTTTAATGCCCTACTGCCTTGCTGGGGCTGCTTTCCATGTGGGCATGAAGGAAGGGCTACTCCCGTTCTGGTTTAATTCACAAGTCCGTTAAGAACCCACGTTATTTTTGGCATCTGGGGGTGTTTGTGGAAGCACATGTTAGGTGCTGCCCTGGACTGGGATCTAAGAGAAGGCCTGAGGTCACTGGGGTTCTAAAAAACCAAAGGGGTTTTGGCGTGGGGTGATAAGGCAGTAAGCGGCAGCAACACAATCGTTTGTCATCATCTGCCCACACTGATGCTTAACCAGACTGAGAGAACTGATTGATGCTCATGTTTGCAAGCAATCATCTCAAAAATGCTTTTATTTATGGCAGATTTCAGTCCTGCTGGATCCAAAAAGTTGTTCTGTTAAATCAGGGCAATTCTCTGTGTGTGTGTAATAGAAGCTTTTCAGAACTAACTCAGGAATCAAAGCTTCATCTTACCAATGACCCTCAATAATTGTCATATTTTTAAAAAAAAAAGTTCTAATCCGGAATTTATTTTATACCTAAAATCAAACATTGTGATCAACTCCACAGGAGAAAAAGCAATGGGAAATTTTGATTGGCCAGAAAAAAAAAAAAAAAAAAGTATTGGATACATAGAAACACTAATTTCAAATGGGAAATCCAAAACATTTCAGCATGAAAAAATATGACCTCTCAGTTTTACATCCGAGGAGAGGTTTTCAGCTGAAAATGAAAACATGCTGAAACTCGCCTGCATTCGTAACGCTTCTGGAGGTCACCAAGCCAGTCCTACACAGCCCAGGGGAAATTCTCAGTAAAGCTGCTGGCTGCTCCTCTGCAGGGGCCCTGAATCCAGCCCAGGAAAGGTTTAATCTCCTGAGTAAATCCAGGATCAGGACCTTCTCCTCAGACTGCCCAGCACCTTTCCTTGCACATACCTCTTCCCTTCCTTTCCACCATCAGTGACTGGGTACCCTGGGGACAGGCTGCCCAGGGCAGTGGTGGAGTCCCCATCCCTGGAGGGGTTTCCCAGCCGTGTGGAGGTGCTGCTGAGGGACAGGGGTCAGGGGGGACCTGGCGGTGCCGGGGAGCGGGGGGACTCCGTGAGCCGGAAGGTCCTTTCTAGCCAAAACAGTTTTGTGATTTTTCTCTGCGGGCAATAAATCACGGAAGTGATTCACTTTGATCTCATCCAAAATATGAATAAATACAGGGCTGCTCCACCATCTCAGGTGGAGTAGAGGGTTAACCGCTTGTCCAAACGCTGCTGGGCAAAGGGCTGTCTTGCCAGCTGCTCTCAGTATGCAGCAATTAATTAGAAGTGTTCCTGTGTAATTCTGTATATCTTTTCTTTCAAGCCCAAAAAGACCGCTTTCCACTTGGTCTGCTCTTTCTCCTCCAGAGATACCTACTGACTATGATATGGCAAGGAGGAGGAGATAATTACTGCACTGTACTCGCTGCTGAGGAGTTCTCAGCTGGAGATTGTCCACTTCTGTGCATCATGCCTTGAAGGATGACAAATTAGAGAGGGCAGATGACATCTGGAAGGTCTGAACCACTCCCTCTATGGGACTGAGAGGTCAAGGGTGTTCAGTGCAGGTCGGAGAAGGCTGAGGGAGCCAGAGCAGGCTACCAGTGCTGCAAGGGTGCTGAGAAATGGCTGTCCACGTTCACTGAAAGGCAAGCGAGCGAGTCAGCATGATTGGCAGCCCCGAGGCTTCAGGCTGGATATCAGACTGCCAGGCAACGAGAACTATGTTCCTGAAGGAGGTACAGGTGCCTTCACTAGAATCCACAGAGCTGTGTATTACCCCCAGACCCTCTTCCATTGCATCAGCAAGGGTAGAAGGGATCCAGCGGGACATCCCAGGGCAGGGGACAGCCCAGCCGAGGCTGGATATTAGGAAAATTTTCTTCTCTGAAGGGGTAGTAAAGCCCTGTCCCGGGCTGCCCAGGGCACTGGTGGAGTCTCCATCCCTGGAGGGGTTTCCCAGCCATGTGGAGGTGGAGCTGAGGGACACAGGTCAGTGGTGACCTGGCAGTGCTTGGGAGCAGTTGGACTCAACAATCTGAAAGGACTTTTCCAACCTAGATGATTCTGTGATTTTAAGGGGAAACTGCCTGGATGTCCTGTTGCCGACCCCAGAACCAAGTGTCAAAGCGAGTCTGTGGTTGGGAGCATGTTCTGAGGCAGCTTTGCCGGGAGCTGTACTCAGCCTGGGCAGGAAGGTGCTTGGTCTTTTTGCGTGGCCACTGAGGGGCTATAATTATTTTGGCACCGCAGGGTTTGTTTTGCATTGCACAGAGCTTCAGGGCGGTCAACCAGAAAGGGGGTCTGATGGGGCGCGTGAGCTGGCTGGAGGAAGGAAAGGCTGAAGTCATCACAGCCTTCCCGCTTCGCTGTTCTTTTGTGATTGCTCCAATTAGAGCCGAGCAGGAAAAGCAGTCGCAATTAAAATAATACCTATTCAAGATGAAATTATAATTACTGTGGGTTGTTTATGCAAATTTGGCAAGGCACAGAGGAGCTGAACAGCTGCCCCGAATCTCCTGGTCTAAAGGCTGCTCTCAGCTATAGTTCTGGCTCAATACAATACAATTTTCACCTCTCTGGTTTTCTTCTTTCTCATTTGTCGCCTCTTTCCTGCTTTTTCTTGGAAGAGTTGTGTCCTGCTAAGCACGCTGTGAACTCTTTTGTGGTGATTGCTCAGTAGGTGTTGAGGAAAACACTTCCATCCAGTTGAGAGTGGCAGAGGGCACATAGCTGGACCTCCCTCGGCTGTAGCCACTGGGCTCTGTCGCTTTGAGGGGCTCAGCTAGCAGGACATGGACTTGCATGACCACATCTGGAAGGTGGTGCCACCAGCAGGTGCTTTCTGTAGCACTCTTCAAACAGCTTTTGAGTTTCCTTTGATGCTTTTGAGCCATCAGATCTGATTCTCCCCACAAAGCAGCATCTCCCTTGACATGGTCCAGAGAAATGGACACTCCTGTGTCCGGAGCTGGCAGGTTAGGATCCTCAAGCCTTTCACCATGGTTTACCCCCACCTTTTTGGTTTTGTAACATGCTCTTGCCCTGAGCAAGTTGATGGTTTGATCACTGCACTCGTTTCTGCATTTGAAGCAGATGTTTTTGTGGTCACATGAGGCAAAGGGACAGCCTGGCGGGAGGATATTGCTACAAGCTAGAAAGCATCAACGTCACATCATTTTCTCATTTGCTTATTCTCACTTGACCTGACTGCTTGCTTAGCAACTGCTTAGCAACCCTTTCCTCATCGAGAGGGGTGTGTGGGTCCCCCAGGCTTGGTGGTCATGGCTGTGCGATTGAGAGACTTGATTTTCTTCAACAGAAGCGCAGCAGTTTTCCCAGCCTGAGAGAAATGGGGAGCTCGACCAATGGGACAGAGTCAACCTTGGCCTTGCTCTGCGGGTCAGGATGGAGCACAGAATCATAGAATGCTTTGGGTGGGAAGGAACCTTTAACAGGTTGGAAGGAACCTTAAAGGTCATCTAGTCCAACACCCCTGCAGTGAGCAGGGACATCTGCTACTAGATCAGGTTGCCCAGAGCCCACCCAGCCTGACCTGGAACGTTTCCTGGGATCGAGCATCTACCACCTCTCTGGGCCAGTGAGAGAGGCTGTGGTGAGGGTTACTCTTCACTTTGAACTCCGAGGCAGCCCCAGCTAGACAAGGCTGTGCATCCTCCCCGCCCCTTCCATCTACCGAGAGATTCGGAGCTGATGGGGAGGCAGGTGAGGAGAGGTTTACATTGGGAATGCTGAAGGCCAGTTTGACATCCCTTGCAAGAAAGCCATGGCTCCCATCTGGAG
>NW_010401917.1:5160-13346 GCF_000710305.1 Buceros rhinoceros silvestris
TTACGTATGGTTTTATAGCGGAAGGTGCAGTCCCGTCTCCTGGGAGCAGTCCGGGAGGTGGGGAATGTCTCACCCTGGCTGATGGAGCCATAGGCTCAGTTCCAGCGGGGGCTCCCAAAGTATTCAGCTGGGAACCACTTCTAGTCCGTTAGAGTGGTTTGGCCCCCTGGGAAGCATCAAGTTGAAATGCAGCGCTATAATTAACAACCGACAGCTTAAATAATGTACGGGAGCTGGGAGGCGGCTGGAAACACGTCCTCGCTCCCAGGGGAGGCTGTGGGGGTGGGCAGGCGAGGCAGACAGTGCCAGAAGGAATCAGTCCCTCAGGTGGGGGCAGGTCAAACAGTTTTCGGGGTGGGTTCCAATCCAAGGCAGGTGACTGTAGGGAGGAATACGGTCGGTTTGGCACAGAGGTCTTGTTACTGGTGTTTCCCCGTTCCATGGAACTGTGTGTTCTGGGATGAGGTGACACTTTTTTCCTTCTGTTTTGGGAAGGTAGAACCGACTCTTACTGGATGCAGCTGAGCTGGGATGAGTTTCCTGTTTGTTGACCAGTGACATTATGTTTGACTCGACTTCTCCAGTGATAGGAAACCGTCCGGCTGGGGTTGAGCTGCAGCTGGGCCACAGCAGTTCCACAGGAACGGGAGCAAACGAGGTTTGTGTTGGCCAGAGTCCTCTTGAGCTTCTCTTCCCCTTCACACCTGGGGGATAACGGGTAACAGGCAGCCCAGCTGTCATGGCCAGGCACTTGCACCGTGAGGAAGGATCGGTTTAACCCTGTGAGTGTTGTCATCACAGTTGATAGGCTTTTCCCTGTGTGCCATGGTCAGGTTCATGTCCACAGCAACGTCTTTTCATTCCTCCTCCTTCCCTTCACCACTTCCACGACCACCAGCAGATGCATCTCTGTTTCCTTCAGCCGGTCCCATGAGGAAGAGGAGAAAGCTGTGGCTGAGCCAATTGGTTGTATTTCACTTGGAAATAAGCAGATGGAACAGACAGATGGGAGAACAAAGCTATATATATATATATTTATTGCACAGATATCTAATAACCAATAAAATGGGTCTGGGACCACAAAAATCTCTGGCATGGTTGCCATGGCAATATGCACACAATTCCAGTGAGATGCGGGAAAGAAATCTTTTGTGTTGTTAGGGAGCCTTCTAAAATAAAAATAAATGAGATTTAAATGAGTGATTGCGGCTGCATCAAGGAGCACCTGCCAAAAACTCTGGGCCAGACCATGCACCAGAGTATGGCGTGGGATTTGTTAACTACTGCAACAGTGGCAGCGTCCTTCGGAGCCAAAGCTCAGGGGCAACAGGAGGACTCATCTGGGGCAATTTTACACATGAGGGGGCTTGGCCTGTGGCAATCTTTGTCTTGTTAGAGTACCAGAAGTTTGTATGAAGCCAAAAAGAAACTAGGCAAATCTGTGAAAGGAAAATCCATAGAGAATTACTCAATGAAGCCACAGCCAGGTCTGGAAATCTGAAAATAATTGGGAGATGGGAGATGAGGGAAGTGTCGTTCTGGTTATACGAGTATCTGCCTGTGACCACTGTGAAAGACAATACTCGGGCCAGAGACTGCTAAAATGACAGGGATTAAATGACATCAAAATGACAGATTTACAGGGATACGAGCCATTGGCTGCTCTGCTGTCGGTCTGACATTGCGCTGATTGCTGCAAGCAGGTGAAATGCTGGATTTGATTTGACTTTTTCATAAATGACACCCGGGGAGGAGGCAGCATGTTGGGTGTTTCCGTCTCTGAGGCTTGACCAGGGGCCTCACTGGAGTTTGTGTCTTGCCAGCTACTCCCACGGGAGACTGAAATGGGATAGAAGCATCCACACTTGCACCATCGAAGTCTGTTCTAGTGGTGGTCATCTTTAGTATCTGGCCTTGCCAGGCTCTCCTTGTGCGTTCCCCACATGGCCAGTTCTCTCCTTTTCTCTGCATTTTCATGTCTCGTGTTACCAGTCCCCACAGAAGCAGTCCTTGATCTCTTCCTGAAAAACTTGTTCCACATATCGCACGGTCGAAGCACTGTTACAAGTCCTGAGCGTGTCCTTCCAGAGCAGGGTGGTGTTCTGGATCAGCACCTTTCCTTCGTCAGTGAGCACTGCCCTGACTCCTGGAAGAGGGGGAGATTCTGAACTTGCTCTTAGCTTATGGCTGTGGCTGCCTCTGAGATGTCTCAGGAGACCGGTGGTTTGCCCAGTCTCTCGCTCCTGTGGTGTGTCGTATTGCTGACAGGGAACTTTCAGGACGGTGAGTTTCTCTGGTAGGAAGGACTGGGTTGAAATCCAGAGCGACCAAGGGTGTCAGACACTGCCAGCCCTCTTCGTGTCAAGGAGCCAGAGTGGAGTGGGGACCCTTCTCCTGGGAGACACAAACCTTCTGCTGTCCTCAAAACAGGCATTTGCTCATGGCCTAATACCAGAGTGATTCTGAGAGGTGGGTGGGATCTGCCCAGGACCAGATCGCTCAGCGGGCCCTGAGCTCCGAACCTTTTGGTGTTACCACCTGGGAGCATCCGCCTCTGCTTGCCTTGGCTGCAAACAGAAACCAGAGGCCCTGCAGTAGCTTTGATCCCCAGCCCTTTTTCCTGCCCTTGGTGGGAAGCAGGACACAGCTGCCCAGGACCAGCACGGTGTGCACTAGGCTGCCGCATCCTCCCTTGGGTGTGGGGGGAGGCAGGTTCCCCGGCTGCCTTCGGGGCAGGACCCATGTGCAGTGTGGCCGGGCTGCGGGGGCAGGCGGGGAGGCAGGCGGGGAGGCAGGGTTTACTCAGAGCGAGCGAGCAAGCTGCTGGCTGAGCTCTGCGTGGGAAGGGAGCTATGAAGTGTGATGCTTCAGGTGGATGAATTCAAGGCAGGCTTTCCCAGAATAGACCTGGTGGAAGCGAGGGGAGGTGAACGCAGTGGATGTGCTCCCTCCAGGCTGAGCTGCCAGGGGCTGGGTGTGCGTGACGCACGCAGGTACCTGGGTCTGGTCCCTTCCAGCAGGTTTCTCCCCCGACTCACGTGTCTCGCCGGTGTCCTCTCCATCACTCCTTTAGTTTGCAGACACTCACATTAACACGCAAAGCTACTAGCAGTGAGTCTGTGAGGGAAGGGGGTGCTGGAGCTAGTCTGAACCTGGCTGCTGTGAAGCTTTGTGCTGCACTGATCTGCTCTGTGACTGCCTCTGTGAGGAAGAGCTGGAACTGCTTGCCTTTGGGAGCATGTGGGGATGGTTGCTGAATGAGAAACCACCCTAATCCTTCAGTGGAAGCCACCCAGAGCCATTCCTTTCACTTTCTGAGGCTGCAAAACACCTTAATTAGCAGAAGCAAGATGTTTTGTGTCACTGCGCCCAGACCTCCTGCAGATTTCCAGGGAACAGGAAAAGAGACCAGCCTCAGTCAGATAAAACCAGACCTTTTCTGCCCGGGCACCCCAGCCTCTGAAGGACATGCCAGCTATGGCTAGAGAAAGCAAACTTTTTTTTTTTTACCCTGGAAAGTAGGCTGGGAGCCTTCTAAAGCCTCTCCAGACCACAGGAATCCTACAGCATCATGCAGAGCTACAGGCTCACCACAGCTTTTCCCACTCCTTAACCAGACTTCTTCCCTGCCCAGGGAAAGGCATCAGTCCTGGGGGCTCCAGGACGTCTCTGGGTCTGGGACTCGCAGTGCTTTTTCACAAAATCTCTTGGTACAGACTCATGAGGAACTGAAGGAACTGTTCTGAGAAAGCCCTTTAAAAGCCGTCGTGCCCAAACATGTATTGGCCAGCAGCGTTCCTTCGTGCTCTCTGTTTCCCAGACCGCGTGGGCCAGTGTTTAATGCACAATCTGGGTTTATCACTGGTTTATCCTAATGAAGGAAATTGTAAAAAATAAATAAATAAAAGGAAAAGATAGGGGAGGGAAGGGAGGCTCATGACTGTTGGCAGCAAATTTTAATTTGGGTTTGGCAGACGAGGGGAGTTATTCATGGAAATCTTGTCCCGAAATAACACCGAGCATGCCCTGCGTCAGCCGAGGCAGGCACGTGCGGAATGTGCCTGTTCCCGGCCATGGGGCTGAGCAGGAGCAGCACGCAGCGGGTGAGAGCAGGCACACTGGGGCGGACCGAAGGGTGCGCGGCTGGGCAGCTGCCGGAGGAGTCGGGCAGAGGGAGACAGCCTGGCGCTGCTGGTACCTACTCCTTCAGCAAGAGCAGAGCAGGACAGGTTTACGGCTTAAAGCCCTGGTAGGGGGTTTCAGTGAGGGCAGCTCACCCCTCGCTGAGTCTTCGGTGACTTTGGCTCCTGCACACCAGCGTGAACCCCACAGTGTGAAAAGCCCTGTCGTGTATTTCTTTTGCACCTGCTGATCTTTTGTTTCGTTTGAGTTCCACTGCTCCGGTTCTTGAAGAGTGAAGAACAAGCAGCATTGGCTCCCCAGTCACTGTCTGCAGATCTCGCAAACCTCAGCCGCTTCCTCCCTGTCACTGAACTCTCCTCCAGGCTGAAAATGTCTGGGTTAGTCCATCCCTGTGGAGAAGCTGTTCCACACTGCTGAGCTTTGATTCCTTTCAGTGCTGTTAGAAGCTGCAACACAGACACTGCACCAGTCCCTCATCCCTTCTCACACTGCCACGGGGGAGAAAGGCTGAAACCATCCCGTTCCTCTGCGAGGAAAGCCAGAGCATCTTCTACAGACAATAAAGCCAACGCAGAGGAAGGAGAAGGCAGCAGAAATCTTCATCAGGGGTTACAACTTGCTGCAGAAATCTTCATGTCTCAGCTCTCCTCAGGCAGCCAGTTGGCCACCCACTGGGAACGCTCCCAGCCAGCTCTGCTGAAACGGGAGGCAGCTGTGTGAAAGCTTGTTGCCCTGCCAGCATCTGGCAGCAGAAATCTTCATCAGGGGTTACAACTTGCTGCAGAAATCTTCATGTCTCAGCTCTCCTCAGGCAGCCAGTTGGCCACCCACTGGGAACGCTCCCAGCCAGCTCTGCTGAAACGGGAGGCAGCTGTGTGAAAGCTTGTTGCCCTGCCAGCATCTGGCAGCAGAAATCTTCATCAGGGGTTACAACTTGCTGCACAGAGGCTTCTAGGATGATTCACGCACAGGACAGTAGCTGGTTGTGCCCAACAAGACTGGTAACAATCCAGAAACATCCCATCTGTGTGCACAGATCACTGTCCATCGCATGCTCTGTTCTCTTGCGGGAAGTCCCAACACATAGGGACAACCTTACGTCCTTCCTGCCTGCACTCTGCTGCACGGAGTCTACGTTAAGGGAGCTGCTGGCTGGCAGGTCATGGCTCATTCACAGCATCTTCACCCCAAACGCAGTTTGACAGACCTCTGGGACAAGTGTAACTTCTCAGGAGCCTTTCGCAGGGAAACAGGCAGCCCCTTCTTGCCATGGGAGAAGACAGCATGTGTTACTACCACCAAAGATCCTGGGGTTTTGTTTCCTTGTAATGGTACAAACAGGAAAAGTCTGGTAGGGTCCAGAGGTCGCTGGAGTAACAGGCAGGATCAGACCTCGGCCCATAGCACAGCAAAGAGCATTCTGCAGCACTTCATGGAAGCTGAGCATCGCTAATGTTATAGCTGGGGAAACAGAGGCACGCTGCCTGACTGACACAACTCCGCTACCAAGCAGCCCAGAGGCAGGTGGAAATGACGCTGAGCTCTTCCTGCCTTGCACTGTCATATTGTTTAGCCAGGACTGGACTCCAGCTGCCCCAGGAAAACATGGAAGAACCGTGCAGTGGTGACTTTCTCTTTACGCAGCCTTTGCTCTTGTGTAACAAACGCGCTGGTTCCCTCAAGGTGCCGCAGGGTCAGGCCCTGAGGTGCTGACCTTGGCCAGGTGCTGGGCAGCTCCCTTCCCGTGGAGGCTGGCACTCTTCATGTGGTCAGCTCCGGAGCGAGCCGTGCTGTGCTGCAGCGTGGGAGCCATGTAGGCGGCAGCTCTTTCGGAAAGGCCAGGGAGAGCTGGAAAATAGAGCGGTGCCTGATTGATCTCATCTGAGCCTCACTCCTGTGGGCCTGCGGCATCTGAGTGAATGTGGGTACCAAGGGGAGGATCCGGCAGGTCTAGCTCTCCTCGGGCAGCCAGTTGGCCACCCACTGGGAATGTTCCCAGCCAGCTCTGCTGAAATGGGAGGCAGCTGTGTGAAAACTTGTTGCCTTGCCAGCATCTGTGCCCAGACATGCTCCATCTGGCCAGACCCTCCAGCTCACCCAGTGCCTACCAGCCAGCCTCTGGCCAGGTGGCCTGAGACAGCCGAATTAGAGAACAACCCGCAGGTCTCCCAGCTGGGAACTGGGCTAGTGCTGGTACAAGCTGTTTGGTTTGGTGTGGATTCTTGAGGAGCACATAGGAAGGGAAGAGTAAGAACAGGGAGATGGTTGGGCTGTGCCACATAGGGACCCAAACACCTCTTCCCAGGTCTGTAGCTTCACCGCTTCTGTTGTGTTTTCCACAAGGACTTGCATGAGGCCGCTCTCCTGCGTTGCCCTGGGAGGCAATGCCAGTGCTAGTCACTTAATTTACTCTAATTTACAGTTGCTTTGCCACCAGCCTCAGCCCCATCCCAGGGGACTGTGAACTCTTTCATCACCCAGTCTGCAGAATGCCACCCTAAAGACCTCTGCAACTCAGAGCAGACCTCATGAAGGCAAAGATCAAGGACCTCTGCAGCTCAGAACTCTGTAAGGTGGGTTTAATGCTACCATCCCACAGGTCACCAGAGTCACAGGCCCAGCCCTCACAGACTTCCTCTGTGTCTACAGACCTTTTCCAGGTCTGGGGCAGTTGTCCTTGGTGCGTGGCAGAGCAGAGAGAGATGAAGACCTGGGTGCTGACCTGCAGCAACATGTCCTCACAGCCCTGCTCTCAAAGGACCTGTCATCTGCTCTCTGCTGAGCACTGGAGACACATCCCTGTGACAGCCCTGACCTTGACACTGCTCTGGGAGATCATGGCCCTGGGAGAATGAGCTCCAGGACCCACTGGGAGGTGGGAGGTCTCAGCAGTGATGATCTGCTGCTCTGCAGCTCAGAGGGAGGGTGCCGGCTGCAGGCACAGTTCAGCCTCAGTTCCTGCTCGCTGGCACCTGCCAGCAGATGCTGGCCCCGAGGAGCTGGACCAGTGCCTGGCTCTTACAACACTGAGTAATTCCCCCGCGGCCAGGCGGGTGCAGCCGCCGCAGTGAGCAGCATGGGATTAAGTTTCTTTGCTGCTGCCAATGCAAAGGGTAAATGCAGCCAGGTCACGGGCTGGCATTGCTCTTACGCTCTCCCACGGATGTCTCCCTGCATAGCAGGATAATGACCGGGGCTGCCTAGGGAGGTCTGAAATACCTCCTAGCCTGTTCCGCTACTTGGAGGAAACTCTGGCCCTGCCCAGCCCCTGTGTCTCCCACCTTGCCTTGTTCCTACGCCTCTCGATGGCTATGGAGTGACACAGGCGAGGGCAGAACCTGCGTGATCCTGAGCACGCTGCTCCTCCTCACAGTTAGGGTTTTGTGCTGTCCAGAGAGGATGAGGGAGCTGAGGCTGCTCTGAGGCTGCTCTCCCCGGCATTCGTAAGCCTCACAGCATCCCTGTTCCTGCCTGGGGCAGGGAGAGCCCCAGTCTGGCTCCGTGGGGGGAGCAGGAAGGATGCTGGCACTGTAAATAGCAAGTTATTTCCATTTCAATGCTCCTGCTGCAGGGAAGAGCTGGGTCTGGGTGTGTGGGTGCAGACCAGCTCTTCTCTGCTTCTCCCTACCTTGTGCAGCTTCTCTGCAGAATTTCCCTGTCATTGTATCTGCCCTGCTCCCTCACCTTCCTATCAGCCCTCCACTATCTCTTTTGCTTTCTTCTGCGGAATGATCCTCAGATGGGGCTTGTGTGACCCTTCCCAGGGCTTGGAGGTGGTACCAAGTCAGACCCCAGCACAACACTAGCCCAAAGCAGAGTTGCAGCCAGCTCCATCCTTCACTTGCTGTCTCCTGGACCTAAGCAGCTGCACAGAGACCCTCAGGGCTCCCCAGGCCCACAAGGGCTCCCAGTTCACACTGGAAATAAGCCCAGTTCATTGCTCTGTCATTCAGTGTGACACTGATCTTTCACCAGCCTTTCTGAATTCAGTTTCCCTGTCTTAGGAAAAGAAGATCTGGCTGCCTTAATCAGCAGTGATTCCT
>NW_010401917.1:13464-13881 GCF_000710305.1 Buceros rhinoceros silvestris
ATGCAGGGATACTAATTCAGGGATCCTCAAATTCAGGGAGACTCTTCCTCCATCGGGGGCAGGGAGAGGCACAAAAGCCATTGCTGAGCTGAGTCCATCTATCTGTCCACCCCTTCTCATCTGTCTACCTGCTGCCAAGGCAGGGGTGTGAGACCTGCTAGTGGAAAAACAGAGGGAGAAGCGGGGGAATTGCCAAGTGCAACAAGGCAGAAGCAGGAGGGAGATAGTTGCAGTGCCAAACAGAGATGTCAGTCACTCCTTCCGCACCAGGCAGGCTGTAAGAGGAGCTGGCATCCTGGCAGCGGAGCAGCGTTGCAGAAGCAGCTCTCTCCTGCCATGGAAACAGAGCCCGCAGTGTGGAGCAGTGGCCACCTGCAAGGGCTGGTGCAGTTCATACCTGTGGCCCTGCGCAGGGTC
>NW_010401917.1:14024-16204 GCF_000710305.1 Buceros rhinoceros silvestris
GCCCCGTGCCCCCCTTCTCTGTGCCCAAGTGTGCTTCTCTCCCTCCTGAACTTCCACTGCACACCAGGGCTCTGTGGCTCTGTCCCTCACTAGCCCAGCCCTCCTGGAGCACTGCCACAATGCTTGTCCCACGGGAGGGGAGGCAAGAGGTCCCTTGCCCAAAGATGCTGAGTGATGGCACATGACAGAGGAGAGGCAGCGACACATCAAGGAGTTTCAGAAACCAGCTTTTATCAAACCTTTGGCTTTGCCAAAGGTTCTCTGCGTGCAGGTAGTGTCAGGTCTGTAACAAGAGCCAGTACTGGATACTAGCTGGGAGGACACCCTGGCCTAGCTCTCCTGGCCTCTCTGGCTCTTCAGGGCAAAAGAAAAGAGCCATCACCACAGGCAGGTTGTGGGGGACTATTTGGTGTCTCTGCAAATGCTCCACCTCAAGCACCAATCCATTTCCAAACCCCATCTTTGGCATAAATTCTTGTAGGAGAAGATCTTGACATAGGTCACAAAGCATGAGAAAGTTGGGGGGGAAATGTGTGCGAGGTGGCCAGCACCTCACTCCATCCTTCTGCTCTCCTCAGCTCTGGTGCCAGCCGCGTGCTGGCAGCACACGCCATCTCCAAACACCGCCTCCAGCACTGGAGACAGTCGAGGAGGAAACACGGAGGTGACACAAAAAACAGCATTTGCTTTCTTGGCCATCTGTCACAGCGTCGCAGTTGCCTTCCCAAACACATCCCAGCTCAGCGCTGGCTGGGAAAAACATGGAGTTATTTCGGTTCATCAGCACCCATCAGGAGCAGGACCGTAGATCCCATGTCACAAGCAGGCAGCAGTGTTTAGTGTTGGGACTGTTGGCTTCACCGCTGGGGTAGGACACTGCACCCTGAGCCACCGGTGGGGTTCTGTTGCTGCAGGAGTGTCCACCAGCATCTCCGCTGCTCCGTGTTAAGTGCTCCTCACGGATCTTCGCTACAGAGAGTTGATTTATCTGAAGATTCGCCCCCAGTCTTGAGGCGGTGGTCAGGGAGATGCAAGCTACTGCCAGGTGGAGGATCCCACGTTGCCCCTTGTCTCCCCTGTGATGGCACTGGCAGCAAACGATCCTCGCTGCAAGTCAGGTCAGGGAGCTGGTCTGGCGAACCGAGGACAAAAACCCACCCAGCATTCAGCCAGATCAGCTCCCTGATCTGCCTCACGGCTGAGCGCAGAAGGGATGGAGGAGGGAACCCCCTGCACCGTGTGCCATCGCGGAGCTGCCGCTGCAGCTGGTGTAAGCTGGTGCAGGACCTGCCTCAGCTGAGCAGGGCTTTGCACGAGGGACTGTGTGTGCTCAGAGCCCGGTCACAGCAGCTCGGAGGGTTGCTGGCAGACAAAGCAGGGGGGTGCCCAGGGCTTCATCCCCAGCGCAGCACAACGGGCTCCCTGTGGTCAGCTGGAGCAGAGCAGCCGTGCCAGAGCTCTCTGGCCTTCAGGAGATGCTTTGCTCAAGCCCTGCTCGGGGCACGCTTCCCCCACTGACTCCTCATCTTCCTCGTCACGAGGCAGAGACCCCAGAGCAGATGCGGCAAAGGCTGGCAGCGTTTTGACACATTTCAAAAGGAGACATAACAGCGCAAAACTGGAGGCAGTTCTGTTGGAGGGCTTCAGCTCCTTCCATATTCATTTCGCAGGCAATTCATTATCCAGCTGAAATTACTCCGTGATTAAAAAGACAGGTAATTCCGTTACACTGAGCTTGGGATTTCGGGAGGAAATAACTTGCAGGAGACCCACACAAAGCAAACCATGACAAGAATGGCTTAGAATTGGTTGCCCTGGTTTATTTTTAAGAGGAATAATTTCCTTGGATTAGTCTGGATTCACAGGGAGATTGTCCCAGCTGGGCAAAGGGAGCAAATCTGAAGGAAAATGGGGGGGAATGGGTGAGAGGCAAGAGGAGGAGGTGAAACATTTTGACACAGGCAAAGTGATAAGGGGCAATTTTGTAAAAAAAAGTTATTTTCTTGTCACATTGCAACAAATGGAGACTGAAAGATGGGAGAAAAAGCCTGAGAAATGGAAACAACGTGTGGCAGCTAGATTAGGGCAAAGCAAGCCGAGTTTGAACATGAGGTTTTAATGTTTTGTCTCTTTCTCTTTATTCCGAAGCTCTAAAATCACCCATCAGCAGGCAGGCAATG
>NW_010401917.1:16284-25628 GCF_000710305.1 Buceros rhinoceros silvestris
TCAGCGGGAAGGCAATGCCAGGGGCTCCCGCCATCTCTGCACGCAGATCCAAATTCAAACACTGCAGCTCCACTGCAGTGACCTGAGCCGTGCCGAAGACTTGACGGTGGGTAAGGTAGCAACAGGTATGTTGCTTTGGGCAGGGCATTTATCACCGCTGCAGGTGGCAGACTCAGTGTTGTGCTACCTGCACCTCCCAAAAATGTCTGAGCACACCCAGACAAGCAAAGCAAGGGAGAAACTACCAGAAAACAAGGGGCTTCTGCACAAGGACTGGTGGCTTGAGAAAGGAGACTGGGCTGTGCAATCTGTTTGCAGACATAGCACACCGGGAGGAGAGCTGTGAGCAGTGGGAGATGAGAGTTTGAAAGGAGCCCAGAAAGCAGAGAAATGGCGCTGAGACAGCCCCTGCGAGGGGTTCGCTAGGAGCAAATGCAGAGTCCTGCAGACCTGCATTGATTGTGGACGGGGGACGATGAGCCGGGTCAGGAATGGTGCCGGGGTTTCAGCAGATCCAAAGCTGAGGGACAGCTCTTCTAAAGCTGCTTTTTGGAGAGCTGGAAATACCTTTCACAACGTGACAGCCTTTCCCTCCGCTATCCCGTAGCAGGACGTGGTTCCTGCTAGTTGTGCCACGGGGCTGCACGGCAAACCAGAGAATGAGCTGAGCAGCCTGGAAAGCAGCGCTCGGTGCTAGTGTGCTATGGGGTCTGCCGGGTTCCCTGACCTGGTGTTCCCTGTGCTTGAAGTAGGGAGGCATGAAGAGACAGCAAGGATGGAAGGAGCTGGGGGTGCTCTAAGCTCTAGGTGCCACAAGCTTTAGCACATGAAAGCACAGTCCTAAATGATCCCCTGCTCCAGAAATGGCTGTAGAAATGCGAGGCTCAGCTGGGCATTCCCTCCGTAACAAAGAGGGGAGTGCTGATGCTGAGCTTTGGCATTGCTCTTCCTCAATTTCGACATCCCACAACCCCCTGCACACGAGGAGGGAGCTATATAAAGGGACTTTGGCCCAGTGCATCCACCGGCCAACTGGGTTTCTTTGTGGTTTGTTGCCAGGTGTTGTTCCCTCCTGTCCGTTAAAAGGTAACCTGGTCTGGACCTTGCAGAGAAAAATGGAGCTATTAGTCATGCTAAAGCCCTGAAATAAGACACCTGCAGGCAGCAGGACCGAGCCAAGGAAAGTAACGGTGCATGTGGCAAATTCCTAAGCAGCCGGGGCTCTTACTAACTTCTCACTCCCATCAGCCTTCGCTGCTCCACCTAGAGCAAGGAGAAGGAGCTGGGGGTGTTGTGGCTCATCCAGCACTGCTGGAGACCTCATCTCCAGTGCAAAGTGCTTTGAAATCAGCACCACAAACAGAAGAGGATGGGAGTGAGCAGAGTCATTCGTACTGCTGCAAAATGTGGTCAGTGCAGAGTACTTTGGAACTGCTTTGCAGCCCAAGGGAGAAACGAGATGCCAGGTCTGGACTTGAAACTGTGGCAACGGCCAGAGCTCCTGTCACGGCAGAGCTGCCTTCTTTCTTTTTTCTTCTCATTCGTTTGGGAAGCACTTAAAGCTGGAAACAGTTTTAACCCCAAAGCGAAATAAATACCCTAACGATAGAGCCCAGGCAGATGGAAGTGTGAAAAAAGCTGCAAACTACAGGAATGGTGCAAATGTGATTAGTACCTCCCTTCTGCACCCGCTGCCCGCCCCGGGGATCATTACATTTCTGTACAACGAGATGACGAACAGTCAGCGCTGAGTGAAATATGTGCGTAATTTTTCATCCCCCCCTGCCTTGTTTCCCCAGGCGCTTTATAAACGCGGTAATGAAATGCAGCCACCTGGCACACAGCACGCTGCCTAGCAGAGAGCAAGAAGGGAAACTTGAGCCAAGGATGCAGAATAAGTCCAGCACTTTTCTAGGCATGATCCTTCAAGTGCTGCGACGAAAAGAACATCATGTTCATTCCTACCTGTGCAACCAGCCCTGGCCACTGGGAAACTGCCATCTGCACCAAATACCAAGTCCTTGCTCCATGAAACAGGGATGCGGAGCCTCACAAGGGGCTTGCTAGAAAAACTGTGTGCAGCTGGACACAGCAACCTGTTACCTGAAGCTCCTCAGCCACCATGGTTGATTCACTTTGCCCTGTCACTTGTGGTGGAGCTGCAGTACAGCCACAGGCTACTCGATCTATGGTTTTCTACAGGAACTCATTGCCAAGGCAGCTCTAGAAGTGTCACTGCCAGCTCCAACTTGTACCCTAGAGGTTTCCATCAGCCCCGAGCAGCCCTGATCATGGAACAGAGCTTCTAGAAAGCCACCTGAGACAGACTGAGCAGCAGAGACAGGAGAAGGGGCCACCAGCACAGCTGATGCAGCACTGACCATGCACAGCCAGCCTTTGAGGCCAGCCAACTGCTTGCATGCCATAATCATGACGGAGGCAAGTGGAGATTAAGCCTGTTGTCCTTTCCAGCTGTAACCCTCTGGAATGCTGAAACGACCCAGGGTAGATCCCTTCACACTGGGACTGTTGGCATGCTCCCGCCTGGGTGTGTGAGGTTTAGTGGCCCACTGGCTCCCCCATTTGTGAGGTGTGGGGTGAAGAACAGTGAACCTGGCTGTGTTCATGGGTCACTAAACCACCCTCACTGCAGCCTGGGGGGGGTTAGCATCTCTCTGGAGATGAGGAACTGGGCCCCGCAGAGTAGTGCAGGTCAGTGGGTAGCAGTGCTCGCTTTCCAGGCTGGTCCTTGTGCGTGGTGTGGCAGCTGGCAGAGCACGCACCAGGCTGGGTGGCTGGCCGTACTGGGAATTCATTGCAACCAATTAGTCTGATTTCCAACTATCTGAGAGAATGAACTTAGCTAATTAATGCCTAATTACATTTTGCCTGCTTCTTCAGCTGTCTTGTCCTATTAAACCTGCATTTTGGGACTCAGCGAAGAAGAAGGGATCACTCACAGCTGCACGGAAACCTGTAAGATGTGAGCACTTGTGGGGCCTGCCAGAAAGGATGACTCTGGATTTAACCCCACACGCATGAAAGCTTGAGCCGTGGCAGAGAGCCAGCACCCAGCACCAGCCAGGCGGCTGTCACAGAAAGGGAACTGTGCCCTGAGCCCGCTTTCCTGCACACCTAGTTTTCCTGGAAGGTGCCGTGTTCTGCACAAGCACCCACATCCGTCTCACTCCCATGTTGTGGACCAGCCTCCAAAACCAGACACACTAAGGTAAGAAAACTGGCTCTTTAATGAAGAAGCGGAGTCGTGTAGCTCTGCCATTGCAGCCCCTTTTCCAGAAAGGTCACTCTAGTTGCGTGCTGCCACAGGGTAGATGTTTCTCCTGCCTTCTGTTGATTGTTGGCTTGATCATCTCCACTTCCAGTGTCACATCCACAGTGAGAGTGAGGTGGTAACTGATGTCCTTGCAGTGCTGGACCCTTTCAGAAGAACTGGAGCATCACAGGAAGGATGGAACTCGTCTTTTTCCCCCTTGGAGTCACTCAGAACAGGAGCCCACGTGGTGGTGTTCACCAAAGGCGGAGATCAGCCAGGCACAGCTGGTGCTGCATAAATCATAAACCATCAGTCAGCCCACATGGAAGGAAGAGGCAGATCTGACAAGGGATGCTGGTGCTGTGTCCCCTAATCTCACAGCTCCTTGCTGGGAGAGTAAATCCCCCTGTAGAGGTGGCATCTTCAAAGGCTGTCACTGGGGCAGCAGAATCCTATTGATCTGAGAAGCGACATTCAAGCCGTCTGATTAACTCAGAAAGAGGAAACGTGTTTGATTTAACAGCTGCTCCCTGACTGCACCCCATCAGAGAGCACTTTGCCACGGCCAAGACTCGTGATCCTGCCCAGCTGGATGCCAGAGTGCCAGAACTGCCACCTTCACCCTGGAGTCATCTGTGACCTGCAGGCACGATCAGCACGCAGACCCATCTCTCAACCTCTTGCACTACTGTGCTAAAATCTTTGTCATTAAAAAGACATCTTTGCTTTGTTGTTGATTAACCTGCCTTAAATTAATGATGTGAAAAAGTCATCCACACTAATGAGCTTCTGGGAAGGATGAAAGCTGCAAAGGCATCGCTGAAGCTAGACTTCTGTTGTACTTACAGCCTGAAATACATGTAGATGAGCGGCATTTTTCGGATCAGAGACCGTCACTTCAGACACGTGTTCATGTCTTTGAGCGTTGCCAGTGTCCCCACCACTTTCCAGCACATTGACAGTGATATCTTCAGGCATGTGCTAAACTCTACTGATTATTGGCAACATTCTGATTTTCTCTTAACTGAATTTTTCATAACCATGTGCTCATGGAACAAACAAGTCCAAGAAATTGCCTGTCTCTAAAATCAGAGGAGCACAAGCGTGACCAAACTGCCGGGGAATTGCTTGGCTGCGTCATCTTAATGGGAGAACTTGTGTGAACCCGAAGGTGTGTCCAACGCCAGGGAACAGGCTGTTGCGGAGGCTCTGGAGGATGTTTTGTGCTTCCTTGTGCTCACTGTTTCTCCAGAGACATATTCTCCAGGACTAAAGCCAGGGGGTTCTGATCCCTCATTCATACTTGAGAAAACCAAGTTGGATGCAGAAAGTCACACAACTGCTTTACAGACACGTACACTTGTAAATCCATCAAAGCCAACGAGATACTCACCGGGCACAGACGGCACCGTCCAAAGCCATGTCCCTGAGTGCGCTGCAGTCTTTCAACTCCATCCTTTTGCCACTGCCCAGTGTCTGTTTGGGTCAGGATGTTGGCACAGGTCTGAACCAGACCCAGAACCCTCCTCCCAAGTTAATGGTATCATCAGCCAAGTTCCAGTGCCCAGAACGCTCCTGGCACTGTTCACTCTCCTGGTACAGCTGGAGTTGCAAGATCCGTGTTTTATCACCAGGACTCTAAACGCTCACACAATCCTGTAACAGCTCTGAGTTGGCAAAGAGCAAGAGGGACAATACACATTCCTTTGGGAGCGAGGAGCCGGCTGGGACCCGGGTGTTGTGGTGGGTGCGGGTGCTCTGCACACCTCAGGAGGGAGCGAGCCCTGTGCCATACTAGCAGCTCCAGGCAGGTTCAAGCACGGGGCCAGGGCAGAAGGCGAGATCTAAGGAATTCCAGGCCAAAAAGCCAGCAGCAGCCACAGCAGCAAAGCAGCTGGGAAGACACAGAAACCGGGAAACGTTTCCCTTTCAAACACAGAAACTGGTAGGCAGTCTCAGAAGCTGTGAGGCGATGCTGGCTCTTGAATTCTGTCATCGTTTGGCCTCAATTGTCCCTTGAGTACCTGACTCTCACAGCATCAATTTGTCCCTCTCTGGCAGAGCTAATGGACTACAGAGGCTTCATCTGGAGGCTAATGGCTCTCCCACAGCCGATACGAGAGAACCACGCTGAGCTGCAGTGGGGATTTATGGAGCGATGTTCCTGAGTAATTGCACTGCGTATTTCAAGCCATCTCTCTGCTAAGTGAACCCTCCATGCACTGCCTCAGCTTCCTTAATAGAAAACAGGCTCATAAAGCTGCTGATTTAACCCACACTACATTAAAATTCAATATGAGGATCAGCTGGACAAACCTGACACACTTGCTGTAGCGGATGGCTTGGGCGGGAGTTGGAAGCAGCTTTTAGCCCACTGATGGGAGGGCAGGATGGAGACCCAAGTGATTTCCATTCTTGCTTACTGGGTCCCCTTCAGGGAGAACAGCAGCCCAGGACCTTGGCAGAGCTCAGGAAACCTGTTTTCTTCTCAAGTCTGTCGTGTGCCTTTAGGAAAATCAGTCTGTTACCTCCCCTCCAGCCCCCAGACTGCCTGCCTCATCTTGGAGACCAGCTTTGGGAGCTCCATCTCCCGGGATGCAGGTAACGATGAGCAGGCTGTGAACTGGGATCACAGCATCCTTCTGTGGGCTCGCCTGGGCCGAGGGCTTGCCCACGACTGCTCTCCTGGGCATCTACACTTGGAAAGATGCATGTGTCCTTCCCGTGAGCCAGGGAGATGCCTGAAGCCAGGCCAGAGGATTGGCAGGGAAAGCGGGTGGTGGTTGAGCATCCCAGCCCCACCCATGAGAGCAGCCCAGCCCCTCACCCCATCAGCACTCCGGTTTGGACCTGTGGAGGTCCACTCCAGCCATTGCCCCGGCTTTCCAGAGCAACCCATGTCTGAACACCCTGGTTCCCTCCACCTGCCTGCAAAACAAGCCCAGCACTGCCAGATGAGGGACAGGAAACTGCTACTTATCCAATTTGATATTATTTTACTTCTTTTTTATTTTTTGGGCTCTCAGAAATGTGTTCAGTCTGGATTGAGGTTACAACCTGGGTAATGCCTCCTGCCTAAAAAAACCGGCTGTTACCATAACAACCTGACTCTGCGCTTCATTACCATGGCAATTCTCGGGAATTATTAAATACTGTGTATGTTTGGTGCACGCTTTCCAGTACATCTGGTGCCAGGCTCAGGTTGGGATCCTCCCTCCACCCTAAGCTGTTTGTCCGTCTTGTCTTGTTTAACTCTTTCAGTGCCCTCAGCCAAGACTGCCAGGGCAGGGAGGAGGAGGTGGGTATCATTTGGGGCTTGGTTGAGGTTTTCCCCACTGCAGGCAGGACTGTGTGACCTGGGGTGCGGGGCTTTCTCAGGTGCGTCAAGCCACCTCTTTATTTCGCCAGTTGTAAAATCAGTGGTTACAGAGTTAGGGGACTTCTCTTCGCAGACAGGATGCTCAGCAGGGGGAAGTGCTCCAACACTTGCCTCTCCCTGTTGTTTCCCTGCTGCCTGTCTAGAAATAAGAAATTCCAGCTGGAACAGAATCGTGGCAAGTTGGGACCAGCCCAGAGAGAAGGGAGCTGTTCCTGGAGGAGAATTGTGAAGGTCCAGTGCAGGTTGCTCTTGGTAGGGGTCAAGTAGTTTCCCATTAGCAGGATAACTTGACTGACCATGTACTGCCTAAAACCATGATTGTTTTCAGAGAATGGTGCAGACTAGATGGACCAGTGGCTCAGACCAATGTGATCAGTCCCGCTGGCTTGCACTGGTATCTCGTAACCTACTGCTAGGAGATGATTTTAAATGAGACTCAATGGTTGGTGCTCACTCTGCCACTGACGTGATGACCCACCTAAGCACGTCCCTTCTCTCCCTGTCTCTCTGCTGTACTTCATAGCCAGCAGTGTCTCTTGGTCACACTTGCACAGTTCCTGGTATCCCAGTGATGTTCTGGAAGCTTATGTGCCACAAGCAACAATTAAAAAATTAAATCAAAATAACATTAAACCAGCCTGGTTCAAAAAAAAACCTGCTTAAATTTTCTTTGGAGCCAGTACCCATTTGCAAGCTTAAGCTAAATGCGTAGGCATGAGATGAAAAAACACAGCTATTTGTGGGGAAAGGCAGCAGAAAGAGCCATTATGGTCTGCTTTCCTTACACAAACCCAGGAGTAAACACCTCATCCTCCGGCTGCAGGAGTCGTGCCTCTGGGGCAGGGTTTTCAGCGTGTGAGATGGCAGCTCTTCCCCTAAGATCTGGGGAGCATCGTGGTGCCCCCAGCACCCTCCCTTCCACCAGGCGTGACCTGCACTGGCATCTGCTCTGTGGGAACAGGGTGGGGAAGGAATCAGGGCAGGTAAAACAGTAACCATGACTTCACCTCAAGAGGGTCTTTAGACCCCAAATCTCTAACCCAAGGGCTTCCCTTATCATGCCAGCCCTCCACTGCCTTTCTTCTGGTCTCCTCCTTCCATCTTACTGCTGGCATCAGTCCTCCAGAGATCTTTTCCCCAAATAATTTCCCCTCTCAGTGGGATTATCAGCTCTTTATTTGGAATCTAATGGGATGGGGACTTATGTGCAAGTGTCTTACATCCACAGCAAGCAAGAGAGAAGCCCAGGAACCCCATGGGGACACATGCCATACAGTATGGCAAATGCGGACAGTGCCCACCAACTGCTTCACTCTGCAGCCCCTCTTCTTCGTGTGTGTTGGTCCGTACGACCTGGTAATGTAAACATAGCCCGTATGGTCAGGGAAGAGACACAGCACAACTAGAGGATGAAAAAGCCAAAGTCAAGTTGGGCTCTTGCCCCAAGGGGCCATGTGCAAAGTCTTCCCTCTGACTCCTGGGCAAGCTCCATCCACTCAGCAGGTGCCCAGCTCTGCTTCCTGGGGCATTACATTGCTCCTCCACCTCACGTATACATGACCCTAGAGCAGCTGATTTTCTCCACTCCTCTGGAAGACTCTACACCACAGAAGGGACAAAGACCCCCATGCCCACTCCTGGAGGTGGCCTCTAAGGACACTAAGGTGAGTTGGTGGCTGTGTGGGATGGCAGAGCTATGTCTCACCCCTGGGCTGCAGGACCCTTCAACTCACCACCAGCTCTCACAGCCCCTGGCAGAGCCGAGACGATTTGCCCAGTTTCTTCAGTCAGGGCACTGCTGCAGGTCAGAGCTAAAGGCTAAAGTGATTTTGATCCTTTCTTTGGATTAGCAGCTTTTCCTGTGCCTTGCTTGCGCTGCTAGCACTGGGAGGTTTCTGCCATCATCTCCGAAATCTCCCTGGTGCTGGGGCCACGGCCGGTGGATGGCTTGGCAGGAGGGTCCAAATGCCAGCTTAAAGGAGAAGCTGGGTGGGAGTTCAGCGAGCGCATCGGGGCTGGCCCCTGACAGCACAGCCACCTGAAGATGCGGTTGCACATTCAGGTTATACGCACAAGCGCACTCCTAAGTGTTTGCAGAGCTGGGTCATGGTGTGCTTCTCACCCTGACGTCGTGGCCAGGCTGTGCTCCCACCATGGGAACAGTCTGCTCTCGTATGGAAGGAGATCAATGGCCATAGCAACCCCCCCTTCAGCAGCAGGGACCAAAATCCCTTCCCCGCTGCTGTGTGAAGCCACTTTGACACCTGCCCGCAGGGCAGCACCCCCTCCGTGCTGCCAGGCTGCTCAGGTACGCAGACCGGCGAGCTGCTCGTACAAATCAGAGCTCTGCCCACTCAGCCATTTCACTGGCACCAACAAGACGCTTCAGAGCCCTGAACGCCAAATTCTGGTCCTGCTGCCACGCTGCCTTTGTGCTCGTAGGGTGTTACAGGCAACAGGTTGGTGGGAGCAACCAGTGACAGTGCTGCACTGGTCCCGCTCTGCATCCCAGACACCCTGGGGGAACCTTGAAGAAGGTGCTCAGCAAATATTGAGTAATTACAAAGCGTTCTCTCATCTTGTTCCTCCTTCTGGGAAAGGCAGAGAGCTGCTATTCTGCATTTACAGCCAAGCAGATCAGATGATCGGCTCCCCCAGTACCCAGGATCGCTTTCCCACTACAGAAGTGGA
>NW_010401917.1:25748-27535 GCF_000710305.1 Buceros rhinoceros silvestris
AGGAATATTGTTGGCGCAACAAAACTCAAATTATTTCCATCTCACACCCACAGACAGAGCTGTAATTCCATCACAGAACAAAGGTCAGGAATCCTCCTCCTCTCACATAATTCAGTTTTGACAGCTCATCAGGATCAGAGAAGCTGGAGGTTTCAACTCGGAGGCTGCAATCTTGCTTTGCAAGAGGCGCTCCGTGCATCTTTATGAACCTCAGCTTCAGCACTCTGCAGGTATTCAACACAAGCCTGAAATACGTGGTTCCTGATGAATTTATTTGCTAGTGGTAACTGATACTCGTCTGTGAAAAATGTGCGGTAGTTTCTGCTCTGAGAAAGTATCTCTGATTAGAGTTCAGCTGGAAGGTGAGATGATTATATCTGGTGCTGGGATCAAAATAACTGAACTTCACACACAGAGAAAGAAAATGAAGGCAACACAAAATACTTTTGAAACAGATTCTTTTTTTCCTGAATATTCACCAGTTTACAAAAACCTACAAAAACCTCAAGGACTGTAACAATATCGCACTTGAAAAAGAGGCTGTTGTGTACAAAACCAGCAGGAGGGGGGGTGCATTTATCTGGGTTCTTTTCTTCCTTCAGCATAGAGGGGAAGGAGAAAGTACCACACGTTTAACGGGATAGCTGAGAAAAACAAGGAGGAACATGCTTTCCCTGTTACGAAACTCTACCAGAAGGTGCATGCCTGAGGTCCGGAATACAGACAGACTGACACAGCGTGTAGCACAGAGAGGTTGTACGACCCACACGGCACCTCCCTTCCCCTGCCCCATGGCCAAAGGTGTGTGGTCCATGCCAGGCATTTTGCTTTCCCTTCGGTTTGGTTTTTTGTTTGTTTGTTTGTTTTCTTTTTGTAGTTAGTTATTTGCCTTTTTTTTTTTTGCCTGGGTAGCGGTATCCAAGGTAACAGCAGAAGAGAGTCCACATCTGCACATTATCACTGCTTCTGCAAGTTTCATGCAAAACTTAAGCCATTTCTGCATGCAACACGATGCTGGTCATTTATTGTGCTCCATACAGCTCTGGGGACATTTTCCCATTCACCACAACAGAGTTTGTTGACTGGGAAGCACAGGTTTGCTTTCCCATGGACACAGATATATTAAAAGACCCCTTCATCCCCCCTCCACCCCCACCCCAGCTGCCCCAAACACATGGGAAGGTGCATCTCAGCACCACGTCCAGACAGTTCACTTGCCTACAAAAGCCCGGTGGCTTCAGTAAAGTCCCATGATCGCAGCTCCCACATCCTTAGAAGGTCTTCGGTCCTTCACCAGAAAGTTAATCATGCTCTCCGACTTAATGAGCAAGTTGCAGCCCAAAAAGAAGATGCCGAAGATCACAGTCAAGGAGAGGACACAGAGGACCGCGATCTGCACCACCCGCGTGATGTAAAGGCTCCTCTCATCGGGCGCCAGGACCGAGGAGCTGCCGTCGGTCGCCAGCACCGAGCTGGTCCCGTTGCAGCAGGCCATGAGTAACCCCAAGCCCTGGGTCCTGTTGGGGTAAACTCCCTGCTCTAGGAGAGTCTGGTTGAAAACGGATCCGTTCATGGTCTATGCACAATCCCAGATCTCCAGGGAAGGCAAGAGGAACACTCGCTGTCCCCCTGCCCACCCCTCACACGCCGGGGCTCAGCGCCTCTGAGCCACCTCCTGCCTTTCTCCTCACAGCGCCTGGGATGGAGGGGAAACTTCCTCAAGGCTGCGAGCAGGTGGGAAGCCAACGTGTGTGGCGGAGGGGCGGCTGGGTCCCGGCGCCCTCCCG
>NW_010401917.1:27730-28077 GCF_000710305.1 Buceros rhinoceros silvestris
GGGGGCAGGGGGAAGAGGAGGGCAGCCGAAGATCGCCCCATGCCTCCTGCCCTCACTGCTGCCCCGAAGCTGCTGCCCCAAAGCCCAGGGCAGTGGTGCAGCGCAGCCCGTTCCGGGGACTCCTCTGCAGGAGGGGGAGCTGATTCCTGCCGGCTGGGAGCTCTTCAGATGCAAGTTCCAAGCTAAAGTCTTCTCCGTGTTCAAAGAAAAAACCAGCAACTCCACCCCCTTCCAGCCTCCCCCCAGGACCGCCTTCCTCTCCCTCCACGCTCACCCAGTCTGCCCACTCCTTTCCCACGCATGTGTCCTGGCACAGGTGCCCGCACCCACCCCTGTGCCACCCCCGG
>NW_010401917.1:28400-28998 GCF_000710305.1 Buceros rhinoceros silvestris
GCTGCTCTCGCCGATCCCCGGCTGCAGCTCTGTGCCACCCACTCCTTAGAGCAGCGCTGGCCCAATCCAGCCCAGTCCACCCCCAGCTCTGCTCAGTGATGCTTGTCCTGTACCTCCGGATGAGAGATGGATCCAGCCCTCTCTCTGCATCCTTTTCTTCCTCTGGCTGAGGGTTTCCTCCCCAGGCGCCTTTGTGTCCTTCTTCTCCTCCTCCTGCTCCTTTAGCCCCTTCAAAGGGGGCAGCCGCAACCCAGCCTCTGCCCAATACCCCTTCCCTGCCCTCTCCCCACTCTGGGTCCTACAGCATCATCGCTGCTGCACCCAGGGCTGGAGCATCGCAGACTCCCTCCCTCAGGCCCCTCAGCCCCACCGAGGCAATCCCAGAGGAATTTTCATCGCTGTTCCCCTTTCTGTGCCTACATAAGCTCCCAAAATGAACCACGAGTCAGGGTGTCCAGCTGCTCTGGCTCAGTCCCCACTCTGCCCGTCCCAGGGAAATGCCCCGTCCCCGCTTCCCTGCTTTGCCCCTCGGTGTTTGCCTGGAAATGTGCCTGGGTGGCACAGAGCAGTAGCTCACCCCCAAGCCACCACGCAATTT
>NW_010401917.1:29031-29718 GCF_000710305.1 Buceros rhinoceros silvestris
CCACTCTGCCCGTCCCAGGGAAATGCCCCGTCCCCTCTTCCCTGCTTTGCCCCTCGGTGTTTGCCTGGAAATGTGCCTGGGTGGCACAGAGCAGTAGCTCCCCCCCAAGCCACCACGCAATTTACCCGAGCCGTGCCCTGATTTATCTGTGTACATCTTGGCTTGCTTTCTTTGCCCAGCCCCTGAAGGGGATTTTAATAAACTTAAACTGAGGATTGATAAACAGCAGCTAAAGGCAGGAGCGTGATGGGGGTGGCTTGGTAGACAGTGTCATCCAATTTTTCTTTTAGGCGCCTGGGCCCTGCACCCCTGCTCTGCTGCCATGCCTTGGGGGGCTCAAATACTGTTTGGTTTGGGATTTACTTAGCACTTTTCCCCCCTTGTTTTGCATGTGGCGTTTCTCTCCCCCAGGGGCTGCCCGGTCTGTGAGGGCAGGTTGTAGCAGAAGCACTTGCAGAAGGGAGGCAGAAAGCCCTGATCGCACCTGAGCATCCGCTGGTGGTTCACCTGAGGGCCACCGAGGAGCCCGGTGCCAGCCCGGTGCCCAGCCCGGTGCCAGCCCGGGCAGCAGCTCCGCTCCCCGGCTGGCTCCCGGACTGGAGGAGTTTCTGCTCCCTCTGGTGGCTCCAGCTCCATCCTCTCCTCTCCCCACACACCCGAGCGCGGGTCTGAGCTGCTGCAGCCACC
>NW_010401917.1:29936-33063 GCF_000710305.1 Buceros rhinoceros silvestris
GCTTCAGCACCCGGAGCCCCCACGGTCTGTCACCCAGTGCCCGCAGCCCACAGCACCGCGATGCCTTCAGGACAGGCAGCACCTTGGCGCAGTCAGCAGGGAAACCCGGTCCACATGGGCTTAATTAAGTTCAGGCCATCCTCATCCTCAGGCAGGATGAGAGCTCCGGTGGGTGCAGGCAGCTCAGATAGTTCTTTTGTGACTTCTTCCTTCTTCAGAGTTTTTGCACCATGCTGGAAGCAAGGGCTGGAGTATCCCGTGCGGGAAAAGCAGGAGCTTGCATGCCCTGGAACTGGCTAACGGGCTCTGCAGTGCGGGGTGGCTCCAGGATCTGCAGCAGGGCAAGCCCTAGAGCCCCCAGAAAGCTGGGTTGGGGGTTGTGCTGATGTCCCAGCCAAGGTGCAGCCCCTGCTGACACTGCATGGGGGTCAATGGGCTTCTCCTAGTCCCCTTTACCAAATCCTCGTTAACAAGTCTCAGGGAAGGAGTTGGGTCCTCAGTGGAAGATGATCCCCCGTGGAACAGAGCCCACACAGCCATGGGAGAGCAGCGGCACCCCAGAGGCATCAGAACGCCAAGAAATGTCCCCAGCTCCTGAGGCAGAGTGCCCAGCTCCATCTCACTGCCACAAACACCATCACCCACAAACACCATCACCTCTCCTTTCCAGCCACAGGGCTCTGGGGTAGGTGCCATTAACCCCTTCTGTCCCAGGGTGGGGCTGTGGTTCTGTACCTCACCCCGCAGCACCCAGCACTGCCAGGCTGTAGCTCTCCGCAACCACACGAGTTCGCTTTCTGCTGTTGGCAGATCCTCCTGACTCCGATTTGTGTCATTACTGTCCCCAACCCCTGATGGGAGCAGCATCCCAGGGCCCCAGGGTAAAAGCCCTTCCCTAGCTTTTGCCACCCAGCCTGTATTTTGAGTGCCTCAGTTTCCCCTTCTCTGAGTAGGTCCCTGGTATTGCAGGGGAACAAGAGGCTTCTCAAACCCCTTTGGGAGGCACCCACGAGCAGCTCCAGCGTTTCATCCAGGACAATTCCTGTGCAGATCTGACTCCCTGAACTTGCTCAGTTACAAGGGGACACAGAGGGGAAAAAAAATAAAGTGAGAAGAAAATCAGGTCTGAATTATCTGACCCAAAGCTGAACTTCTCTCCCTTTGCGATGTCTGGGTTTATACCCAAACTGCTGGTTTCACCAGGTCCACTTCTCAGCTGGGTCTCACTGAGCTCCCAGGTCCGTCTCAGCAGAACTCCTCACACTGGCACCGTGCCCCAGGGAGGGGCGCTCAGAACCCAGCCTTTTATATTGGGATGTATTTGCTCTTTCCCCTTAAATCCCTGAACTCAGGCAGCTCAGGCTGGGATGAAAACCCAGGCTGCCTTTCACTCAAGAGTTAATCAGAGGAGGGTGTGACAAGATTTTGCAAGGAATTAAACCCAGGCGAAAGAGCCTATGGGAAAGCGCCTGTTACCAGCCCCGGGGCTGTAGGTCACCAGCGCCGTGTACTTGCTGCCAGCGTTTATTAGGTCCCTGTCTGAGCTGAGAGAGCGGAAAAAAAAAACCCATGAGGAGCTGCGTGACGAGGCAGCGCAGTTTCCTCCGGCCGGCCCCGCTCGCTGTGTGTGTCATGCACCCAGACTCATGATTCATCTCCTGGGCTGCTCAAAACCGCCCGTTGCCCCGGAGCTGCTCTCCATCGCTCACGGCGGGGCTGGTCCACGCAGCCCCCCCGCGTTCGGGGCTCGGAGGAGAAGATGGGACAACTCTGCGCTGCTGTCGGGATCCTCGTGCTCTGCGCGGCTGGCGCCTGGGGTAGGTAGACAGCCCGTAGCGTTGTCGCTTACTCCAAGCCAGGTCACCTGGTGATTATGTTGCCTGTTCCAGGATTTTCTGCATTCCCAGGGTCTGCGATTTCCTGGGAAAATGGCTCAGGGGGGGAGCCGGCAGCCCGAAACCTCGGCGCCGTTCCCGAACACAAAGCACCGCTCAGGCCGGTTGCGCTTCGGCTGGGTCGGGGCCAGGAGGGTTCCTCCAAGATGTTATAGGGTCAAGGCAGGGCTAGGTGCGTAATTCTCACACTGGGTGTAGCAAGTTTATATTCTCTATTTACACTGCGTTTGGCTCCAGGTACTGGTGTGTAATGGAAGCACTGGCGTGTGACTTGGGCTCCGTCCTTTGTCAACAGGAACAGAGCGGGGGAGTTTGCGGGGTGGGCAGTCACTGTGTCCACGGCGTTTTAAGGGCATGGGGTGTAGTTATGTCTTGTGTTAGTTTTTCTCATGTTATTTTGGTGCTTTTCTTTAAAAACTCTGATTCCTGGCATCAGGTGATTTCAGGACAACTGTAGTTTGTATTTTAAAAAACATTTTCGACATCTGAAGCATGGAGAAGTCTGGAAAAGCGTTACCTGCTCCCCAGGTGTGCTGCCGGGGCGCAATGTAAACCTGCAACCGCAAACTGATGCGGCGCTTCCAGCTCCTGATTTATAAATCAGTCCCATTGTTTTCGAGGCCCCACTCGAGGGGGTTCGGGACAACTTTGCTCTCTCTAAAGAATTCCAGACTCTGTTGAATTCCCAGGAACAGCCAGAGGCTCTGCTGTGCTGCTGGAGGGAGCTGCCACCAGTACAGGCGATACCCCGAGAAGAGTTTGGGTCTCCAGAGCTGCACATTGGGGCTGTGCAGGGGACTCCTCTGGTCCTGTGCTCTGGTGCCTGTGAGCGGCTGAGCTCAGGTTGGGGCATTCCCTCTGCGGGAAGACGCAGGCAGACAGGGAACAGACACAACCCCAGCATGGCATGGGCAGGACAGCCAGAAAAGTTCGACTCCTTATCACCGAGTCAAGCAGAGTGGCCAGAGAGGATGTAGTATGTTTTTTCTAAAGTATTTTAATGAAGTTTTTGGTGTGCACATTTTTGCTCTAATTGGCGGAGGGGGAAGAAACAAAGCGTGCGGCTGGCTCATGCGGTACGTAGAGAAGGGGACTGGGAGTGCACATTGGGGACTGAGTAATTTTCTCCAGCCAGGGCAGGGTGATGCTCAGCCACAGACGTCTGGGGCATTTCGACTGCATCATTTCGCCTCACTTGGGGCCACAACACTGCCCAGTTTATCTCCTCTTTC
>NW_010401917.1:33402-34696 GCF_000710305.1 Buceros rhinoceros silvestris
AGCCCCAAAAATGAAAAATAAAAAACCAAACCAACTAAAACCCGCAGAATTTATTAGTTTAGGCTGTGCTGGGATTTGTTAACCTGCTCACGCCCAGGCAGCGTCCTGAGCCTGGGAAGCGCTGCTGGGCACTCACAGGGCCAAAACCTGAGGAAGCTCGAACTGCAGCATCCTCCCTTCTCCTCCGTCTGTGCTTCTGCTCCTGCATCACCCCAGCGACCCCCTCCCCACCTTCCTCTCTCAAAACGCTCCTGACAACTCACCCTGAGTCCAGCTACACAAGCGGGGCTGGAAATGCCAAGATAGAGACATTTCCCTGCAGTGACGGGGTGAGGCTTCCCGCTTGGATGGCGATATCTGATAACCGGTAACTGATAACAGCTCTCTCTTCATCACCGCTGGCGCCTGAGGGATTTCGGCCCCTTCCCAGGAGGAAGCGACAGCCCTGCGCCACCCAGCCCAGGGTGAAGTGCAGCCAGGAATGGCTCTGTATGGTGCCAGCAGTTGGGGAAGGGTCCTCCATCCCCGGGCACGTGTCTGGTCATGGAGCACCATGTACCAACTGTTGAGGAGCCAATGAGCTTCAGCCCAAAGGGACAGTCCTGGGGCTCATTAGCCCCAGAGCTCCGGTTTCGCAGCATGAGGAGGCAAAGCAGATGCAGCCATGAGCTTGGAAATCCTCCACATCCTGTTTCAGTGCAGCTGGGTCTCACTGAGACCAGGGTTAACACTGCAGAGGGGAAACTGAGGCAGGAGCAGCTGAGGAGCTTGGCTTAAGTCACAAGGGAAAGCTGTCTGAGATGGGATTTGGACCAGTGCATCCCACCTTCTGGATCCTGGTGAGCCCTGGGTCCCATCCCCCTGGCTGGGAGTGTGGCTGGAACACCCATGGGTGGCAGGGACCCTCATCAGCTCTGCACTTCTCCACTGCGGCCGTGAGTCAGCAGCTGGACACAGCTGATACAGGGGGAACATGAGAACAAAACCAGTGAAACTCCTGGCACGGGGCAGGCACCTGGCACCTCTTCCCCATTCCTGACTGAAGGGCCGTGGTGCTGGTCCAGGTATCAAAGCATTGGGGCTCCCCAGGGACCTGCAGCTTTGGAAGCTGTTCCCCTGTTTGGGCACGTGGTCCTGAGGTTGGCAGCTCCGAGGGTTTAATCCTGAGCACCTCAAGCTGCCAGGGGCATCCTCATTCCCGAGGGCTGCCAGGGTAATGCCTCCCCTGCGGTCCCCGGGGGCTGAGCCGCTGCCAGCCGCGACGGAGCTGGCTCCCAGCTGCACGGGCCCGCAC
>NW_010401917.1:34869-35543 GCF_000710305.1 Buceros rhinoceros silvestris
GCTGGCTGCAGCCACCGGTCCTTGGCAAGGCAGGAGGGATTTCACACGAATGCGGCAGGAGCAGGCGTGAAAAGCGGGAGCTGGTGCTGTTGGTGCTGCTGCTGCTTTCTGAGAGCCCTTTGCCTTCCCCCGCAAAGCCCCAGCTCTCCAGTCCCAGACCTGGCCAGCCGAGGGTGCGCTATTGCTGCTAAGAGACAGCTGACACCACCCTGCGGCAGGAGCAGGCGTGAAAAGCGGGAGCTGGTGCTGTTGGTGCTGCTGCTGCTTTCTGAGAGCCCTTTGCCTTCCCCCGCAAAGCCCCAGCTCTCCAGTCCCAGACCTGGCCAGCCGAGGATGCACTATTGCTGCTAACACACTGCTGACACACCGCTAAGCGTCCTCGGTGCAGAACGGAGATCAACCGGTGGCTCTTCTGGGCAGTGCTAAACATAAAACCTCTGCCATGCTCGCATGCTGCAGCCAGGTGTTTTGGTGTATGGAGGGAGCTCAGGGGGTGGATCGTCACCCTGGTTCTGCCCAAAGACCTGACGACACCGTTTCCTTTTTCTGCTTTGTGTCGCATTTCCTGCAGCTGTGGAAAACGTCACTTTTTCTGCCTGTGGCTGCTGGGGAGGGCCCTGGGTGGGGGCAGGGAAACACGGGGGAAAGAGGAGACCATGGTGGCTCCGCTCCAG
>NW_010401917.1:35649-39311 GCF_000710305.1 Buceros rhinoceros silvestris
CACGGGGCAAAGAGGAGACCCTGGTGCCTCTGCTCCATGCTGGCATCCCTCGGGTTCCCCAGGCTGCAACCTTCCCCCAACCATGCTGGCACATGGCTGCGGTCTGCTCTGCTCGGAGAATTGTAAACTCAGCTGAGATGCCTGTGCCCCAGGAGGGAGGAAGAGCCGATGGTGATGCCAGCGCAGACATGCCCACGCAGACGTGCCCCCAGCCACTCGCCACATTGACCTTTGGAAGCAGGATCCACACAGTCCTGCTCTGACCAAGGAGCAATTCCTGCTCCAGAGGTGCTGGCGTTGCCCTGGGGACCCTGCGGGCATTCTGGGGCCCCTTAATCCCCCACACAGACCCACTGGCCCCTGACCTTCATGACGGTGCCACTGTGCATCTCCCAGAGTCCTCACTGCCATTGCCACCAGCAGAGCCCAACCTTTGCCCAGGGCATCGGCACAGACCGCTGCTGGCACATTTCTGGACTCATGCCCTTTCTCTGGGTTTGAACCTGAACCAAGACCAGCCACTGAGTTTAGCATCTGCACAAGAAGGCACCAACCACCCTGAGTCGGGGGTGGTGGGAAGAGGCAGCAGTTCCCCAGCCGCTGGCAGGGCTGCAGGTACCACACTGCACCCCTGGGAATTCCCAAAACATCTACAGGGAGGCACGAGGGGAGATATCCCCCCAACCCACCAGCTGTGGGGACTCCAACCCGTGTGTGACGTTGCAGGGATGGGGGGGCCCTTTGAGGTGGGAAATGATGCTCAGTCCGGGGCCAGATGAAGCCCAGCTGATACTGGGCTGGGGAGGTGGCTATAAAAGGGGCAGGAGGCAGCACCTGGGGTTGTGGGTCTGGGAAAGGGGTTAGAGCAGAGCTCAGCTCTTGGGGGCTGCTCCTGGTGCTGCTGGCTGAGCGCTGGGACTTCAGCACATGTGTGGGTTTGGGCTCTGCAGGTTGTGACCTCTCTTTGTTTTGCCGTTTCAGGGGGCAACATCTGCACCACCCGTGGGGTGAGCTCCTGCAAGCAGTGCCTGGCCGTGAGCCCTCTCTGTGCCTGGTGCTCTGCAGAGGTAAGGGCTGGGGGAGTCTGAGCATGGCTGAAGCACGTCCCTGAGCAGGACCAAGATTGTGTTGAGCCTCTGGGATGGATGCTGGCCCCTGTGTTACAGCTGTGAGCTTGGCTTCCATCTGTTCCCACTGTGTCTAAACACATTCTGCGGTGGCATCTGGCTCTGACCACAGCTTGAGATGCGCATCACTGGGGCTTGGGCTGCCTATTCCTGCCTTACTTAGAAAATCAGCCCCTTCTCTGGGTGTGTCAGCAGGAGCCACATGGAGCTGGCTGGGAAATGCTGATGTTTCCCCTGGGAATTCACTTTGTGAATATACAGTTGAAAATGTGTTTTACTTTTGGTTTGATTCTTGAAAACCTACTGTAAAGCTCTGGCTAAAGGAGTTGAATTGCTGGAAGGGCTGGAAAGAGAAGGCAGCCTGGTGGGGGAAGAAAAAATACTGATTAGCAGGTTTGGGTTTAGGTTTTAAAAGCTTTTTTTAATGGAAAGTGGGGGAGGAAAGATGAGGTTTTGGTTATTGAGCTAACGAGGATGTGAGAGCAGGGCTCTGGCTCTAAATTTACCCTGTTCGGGTGGGTAAGAGTGTGGAAGATCTGCCACGCTCCCCTCCAAAAATGCTGCTCTGGGGGTTAGTCCATGGGGAGGTAAGAGGAGGGAGTTTCCTCACAGCTGGGAGAGCAGCCCTGGGGCAGAGACAAGGGGAGGCTGGGACAGGGAGAGGTCAGGAAACGTCCTTCAGGACTTGCCGGCAGGAGCAGTTCCCCCTCTGGCACGGCTTGTCCTGCTTTCTGCTTCTCCATCCATGAAACCAGCTTCCTGTGGCCACGGTGCCCACCAGGACTGGGCAAAGGCCTGGAGGAAGTGACCTAAGCTGGAAGACGCTGTTGGATGGTGCCTGCACGATGCTTTGGGGTCAGTGTGTATCTGGAGGGGATGTCTCTGCTTGCTGTGCCCATCAGATACCACACGGGATCTCGGGGTGTGATGTGAATAAAGGTGCTCGTGCCCTGTCTTATCTCCTGCAAAGAGAGGCTGAAATGTGCAGGGTGATAAAGGGCTTTGCTCCCCTCTCAGGAGGGGAACGGCTGGGCTCGGCTCGCTCCTTCCCAGCTGCCAATGCTGGGTCGGGCTGGTGTCCTGATGCTGCAGCAGGGCCTTGATGGGTTTTTTTTTTCCTCCAGATCAGCAAAGGTTTCCAAAAAAGGAAATCTTTCCAGTGCTTCTCAGGGCTGTGCTCATGGACAGACGTGACAAGCAGCGAGGGAGCCGTCCCGCTGCCAGCAGCCAGCCCCTGGAGAGCAGGGCTGTGCAAGCTCTGCTCAGCAACTCTGCCTCCAACATCTGGACCACATTGTCTTAATTTAGCAAATGAGGGATTTTTCTGTGGGTTTGTTTAATTTCCCCGGGTGGGGGAGGTCTCTGATACTGCCTCCCCCTATTTTTTAAAGGGACAGTTCCCTTAGTTGTGCTCCTCTGCTCCCACTGCAGCCCTTTCCCAGTCACGCTGCCTTCCCGAGGAGCCAGGGGTTATCAGTTACTCCTGCTCCATCCCGGCTTTGGACAGGAGAAGGATTTCACTGCGGTTTCTTGGGACACTGACCCCAACGAGTGCTGGTGCAGTGGAGAAGTGAGTTTTATTTATTTATCAGAAAATGTGCCTATCCACTCGCTTTTCTGTTTGGAAGAAGTCAGCCAAGTCTTAACACTGCAACAGGGCTCTAAAATCCCTTTGGAGGTTATCACGGCAGATCTTCCAGGGCTTCACCCACCCAAAATATCACCCACTCTGGTTCCCTTGGATGAAAGGTAAAGGCAAGGCTGGACCAGGGTTTGATTTTTAGAGAAGTTGCTGAAAGGCTTCAGCTTGATCTGCATGTTGGGTCCTCCCAGGAGCTCTCCTGCAGAGGCGCTGATGCTGCATGTGGTTGCCTGTGAGACGAAAACAGAGATGCCCTGGGGATGTGTGACTCCAGCAGCCTCCCCACCCAGCAGCAAGGGAGCTGGGGATGGAGCTGGCTCTGCCAGCACCCTGCCTGACCCTGCCGTCACTTCTAGGCCTTGGAGGCAACAATCAGGGAATAAAATCATCAGGTTTCCCAACCTGGAGGGAACTTGAGCAGATGCTGAGCTGAAACCTCCTTCCCTGCAGCAGGACAGAGGTTCCCTGGCTCCACATCCTCTTTGGGCACATCTCAGCCTTAGCTGTGGGATGGCTTGTGGCAGGGGTGGGAACAGGCACCCTCCTGCAGCACCTCTGTGATGGGGAGCTGGTGCTGACGGGGGAAGCAGGGTTTGCAGGGAGCGTGTCAGTGGGTGAAGTCCCTGCGCTGTGAGTTTGTCACCAGCAAGCCTGGGCTGCCTCTGGGTCACTCCTACCTGGGGCTGTGTCCATGTCACTGAGTCTGCAGTCTGTGGAGGCTGGGGGGAAAAAAACTGATCTAAGGGCTGTGGTCTGCAAAAGCCTCACAGCCAAAGGTCCTGTCGATGGCATGATAACCTTTGCCTTCTGCAGTGGTTTTGTTCTTGAGAGGTTCTTGTGCATCCCGAGACAGTCATGATGTTTGGGGCTCCAGGGCAAGGAGAAGGATGCAG
>NW_010401917.1:39452-41420 GCF_000710305.1 Buceros rhinoceros silvestris
AATGATGCTGCTAATCCCATAAGGTGCTACATGGGCTTTGAGGTCCTGGGAGCTGCCCAGGATGTCCAGGTACCACCCAGCACCACAGTTAAACCTGTCTGCTCAGCCTGCTTTCCACCCACATCTCTTTCCAGTGATTTCCCCACCTAGGACAGGAATGTATGTTATGATTGATGGGATCTGGAGTGCACCAGGCACCTCCTCCCACAGAAGGAAGCCCCATAGGGCAAGCCTGAGGGGTGGGTGGGTGCAAGGTCACTAATTTAGAGAGATGACTAGTCCTCTTCACCGACAGCATGCTGTCCAGGCGGTGAGGGTGGGAGCCGTGGGGGAGGAACACGCCTGCTGACGTATTTTCTGGCTATTGCTTGGCCGCTGTGTCCAGAGGGCTGTAGGCCAGCCAGGGCCTCCTGACACTGTTTGCATTTTTCCACGCAAACAAATTCATCTGTGGGTTCAGCCAGCCTGAACCTGGGTGAGCCAATCCCTGGGTGGGGAACTGCTCCAGCACTGGGAGGCTGCTGTGTTGGGATCCAGCTTCTCAGGAGCAGGGAGGGAGCTGAACCAACCACGCCAGGACTTGTGCCACCCGCGTTTGCTGCAGGGAAAGGCTGTGCAGGTCATCTGCTGCAGGACTTGGAATGTAGAAAAGCTTGGGAGGAAGATGGAGAAATGCCCTGGAGCAGAGGGTGGCTGCTGCCTGGCCCGGAGCTTGTGGCAGCAGATCCTGGCAGCGTTGGGCTGGGAGAGAAATTGTTTCCGTATTTGTCTTCACGAGAAACCGAAGTGACGGGAGCCCTTCTGAAAGTGCTGCGATAAGGGCGAGGAGCCAGGAGCTTTCTAGGAAAGGAGAAACAGGGCTGGATCCCCACCGTGACTCCGCACTTTGTTCTTCCTGCCCCTGACAGGCTTTGATGGCTTCTCCCGCAGCCCTGTTGCCTTTTTGCTCTTTCACTCCTTTTTTGGTTCTCCCTTCTCCTGACCGGCTCCATCCGGCAGGAAGCTGGAGAGCTGGAGATAAGCTCGAACTGTTCTCGGGCAGGAACCGAGCACCATTTCACATGATGGCCTCACCCCCAGCAGGGCTGTCCCTTGCTCACAGTAAGATTTCTAAGGGCACGTGTTAAGAAAAGGTGGCTCATCTTTCACCAAGGCTTAGAAAATAATCAAGAAGGTCCCAGACTCTGCCCCTCACCCCCAGCCTGCAACGTTCACATCCTGCCTCACCCTCTTCTGACCAGCGATAGGCTTTCCTTATAGCTTTGCCAAAACCCAGACCTGAGGCTCCAGCAGTAGGAGCCAGGAGGGGGTTTGGCAGAGACGTGTTATCCATGGCTCCTTCTTGGCAGGGGTTGCAGAGCTGCCCCGTGAAGCACAGCAGACCAAAACCTCCCCAGAGCTCCAGCAGCACTCGCTGATTCTGCATCCCCTCTGCCTGCCACCTCCCTCAATCAAAGACTGTGTGCCCCAGAGGACCTCTTATCCCCATCTTGCCTTAGGTGTGGTAATGTTCTCTGGGGAAGAGGGGGCCCAGCTCCTCCTCCCAGCGTGACCCCGGGGGGAGCTGGCTCCTGACCGTGTTCCTCTCGCGCAGGTCTGGGCACAATCGTCCCCTCGCTGTGACCTGCACACCAACCTCCTGCAAAATGGTTGCGGGCAGGACTACATCGAGTTCCCCACCAGCAGCATAACCATTGTGGAGGCCCGATCCCTCAGCGACAAGGGCTCGGGGAGCTCTGCCACCACCCAGATGAGCCCCCAGAAAATACACCTGAACCTGCGGCCAGGTAAGAGCCCCCAGCTGCTGTGGGAATATCCCAAAGGGCTCAGCGATGAGCGAGCCATCGCTCTGCCTCGCTGGCAAAGACTGTCATGTGTCCGCGGGGGGCAAGGCCAGCCTGGGGGCTGCATGAACCCTCCAAGAACATCCCTGACGAGCAGCCAGCCTGTCTGCAAGCTGATTCTGCC
>NW_010401917.1:41561-43617 GCF_000710305.1 Buceros rhinoceros silvestris
CCGATGGGCAGGACGGGGTGCAACTTCAGCAAGGCATGGGCTTATTTCATAAAGCCATGTAGACCTCGGCCACTGGCTGCACTCCGTGCTCTGGTGGAAGTCAGCCCCTCTCTAACAAGCTGTAAAGCAGCTGGCAGGGTTGGGCTGCCCTGTAATTTCCCGGGCTCGTTCCAGCAGGGCAAGCTGGAGCCAATTAATTGTTACGGTCATTTGCCAGCATCAGGAGTTTCAAGCAATGCCAGACTGGAGGCAAAACTAACGGGTGTCACTCACCCGAAGTCACAAAACCGGTTTGGGGAACGTGGAGTGAGTGGTGTCATCACCGTGCTCTGCCCCACACGTCGCCCACCCCAGCCATCCACTCATGGGTGACTACTCCAGCCTCATTCAAGTCCTGAGGCCAGATATCCAAGAGGAGTACTGACTCATCTGAGTGCCAGCAGCCTGGAGCGTCCCCACCCAACAGGACATGTAACTGCTGAGCGGCCCTTGGTCTATCCAGGTTTACAGATATTTGGCAGGAGGCGGGTAGATGAGCTGCTCTGGAGAGGAACGGAAGCAGCGTGCAGTGTTGTAAATACCTGTGCCTTGGAAGCGGTAGAAGAAAAACCCAGCTTGATGTCACCTCTGCCCCGCCGAGGATGCTTGGCGCAAGCCATCTGCCTTGACTCGTGAATCAAGACCAAATGCTGAAGGACAGAAGTAGGGCAGGTCACATCCCCTGTCCTACAGGCTCAGAGTGCTCGTGGATTTAGCTCAACAAGGAGAAAAAGATGCTCTCTGCGCACAAAGCTGGGACCCCTGGCTACATGGTAGTGCTCCAGCAATGCAGCTGGAGCAGGGATGAGGCTCCTCGGGCTCTCACAGATTTTGAAACTTTCCCCATCCTGAAAGATGAATGTGACATGTAGATTTAGAAGGGAATATGAAAACAATAACAATTTAAGCTCGATTAAAGCATTTTTCCTCAACATTTGAGGTGCTCTGGGAAGGCTGCAGCTGTGCCCCAGCTTCAGAGAAGCTGTTTCAAAGAACAGCAAGAAAGAAACTTTGTCTCTTTCCAAAGGCAGAAAGAAAAGGTCAGCCCAAAGCATTTCAGCATATTTTTTTAAGTGCAAAAGTCATCAAAACTGGCCTGCTCCCAGGAAGATTCTGTCTAAGGAGGTTTTTGTTTCAATAGAAAATGTTTCACCAAAAATTTCCCAGAAGGGGCTGGGAGGAGCCAAGAGGAGAGGGGAGGAACAGGGATGGGGGAGACTCTGGGAGATGCTCAGAGTCCTTGGGAGGAGCTCAGAGTAGTCCCAGGCCGTCATGCAGCCCCCTGGTAATCCCTGAAGGACCTGCTGCCCACACACTGGGAGTTTCACTCGCTCCATCCAGCATGTGTTTGTCCTGCCGTTGCACAGGACGGCTTGGGGGCTCAGCTCTGAGCAGGAGATTCTGCTCCCATCCTGATAGCGAGAGGTTTGGAGAACAGGAGCCATAAGCCACGTTTGCCATTTCCAACGGGCGCAGAGCGTATCTCCCGCGCAAGCACAGTGCCCCACGGGCTTTGTCCTGTTTAACTGTGATGTTCCCCTTCCCGCAGCTTTAAACCATCTCCCTGGTTTCCTGCTTACATAGTTGACTTTCTCCCTAGCCCCGTGGTGAGCCCCCTTTGCTCCTCCCGGGAGAGGATCTCTCACTCCACTGCCCTGTCACTTCACAGATGACTCCCAGACCTTTCGTGTCCAAGTGCGTCAAGTGGAAGACTACCCCGTGGACATCTACTACCTGATGGACCTGTCCAACTCCATGAAGGATGATCTGAAGAACATCCGGAACCTGGGCACAAAGCTGGCCAGTGAGATGCGCAAGCTCACCAGCAACCTACGCATCGGATTTGGGGCCTTTGTGGACAAGCCCATTTCCCCCTACATGTACATCTCTCCTCCACAGGCCATCACGAACCCTTGTTATGAGTAAGTCCTGGGCTGAGGGAGGCCTGTAAGGGCTAGAAGTTACTGGGGCATCGCTGGAACACAGCTGGAAATCCATACCAATGAGTTTCAGCAGG
>NW_010401917.1:43805-46738 GCF_000710305.1 Buceros rhinoceros silvestris
GGTTTAAACCGTGCTGCACCGCGCATTCTGCTGGCACAGGGAGGAGAGGCAGGTCTCGACTAAAAGTGTCGCTGTGACTGAAAAGCTCTTCAGGGAATTAAAAAGTTTTACACCATTTTTTCAGGAGAAATATCGAGGCTCAAAGGCAGTAACTCCTAAAAATCCCAGCAGGATGGAGGCTGGGACGGAGGCCTGAGCCCCCAACCTCTAGAACATGTGGTTGATTTTCAAAAGGTCCTTAACCAGCCTCGGGCTCTTGGGGTGGTTGGGTCCCTCCAGCACATCCTGAACAGGATCGTTGGGTGGCTGCAGGGCAGGGGTGGGAGCTGGAAGAACCCCGCAAGCCTCATGCCCTGACTGCTCTGCTCTGCTCTCCCGCAGGATCGGGGACACCTGCCTGCCCATGTTTGGCTACAAACATGTCCTGTCGCTCACGGACGAGGTGACCCGCTTCAACGAGGAGGTGCAGAAGCAGAATGTCTCACGGAACCGCGACGCGCCGGAGGGTGGCTTCGATGCCATCATTCAGGCCACAGTGTGCGACGTAAGGAGCGAGAAGGCCTGGCCGGGCACGGGAGAGGGTCATGAGGCTGGTCCTGGTGGGTGAGCAGAAACCACCCAACCCCGCCAGGACCATAAGCCTTTGGAGCTACTTGGGGCTCAGATCTGGAGAGAGTGAATGTTGAAATAGGACAGTTCTAGACCAATAGTCAAGGCAAGGGAAGATCAGGACTCTTTTGGGGTCCTGGGAGGAGAGAGGAGCAGAGCAGGTGCTTGGGAACTGATGATGATCCCATGTCAGCCATGCAGGAACCAGCCGAGAAGGGACATCGTCTCCTGTGCTCGTGCTTTGGTTTGGCTGGAATGGAAGGGGCTGCATCCCTCAGCCTTTAGCCACCTTGATTAACACCCCAGCAAACCACAACCTTTTCTCACCCATACAAGCAGCCCATGCCCACTGCCAGGCTCCACAGCCCCAACGCTTCCCTGGGAGAGCGACTGCCCTCGGTTCCCTCTGCAGTGGCAGGCTTGTCCCTATGGCCAAGCCATGACCCAGGGTGACAGCAAAGGCAGTAGTGGGGTACCTGCACATAGGGCTGCCCTTGGCACATCCTGCCACGTGACTGGGAGCTGCCTTTCACCACAGGACAAGATCGGCTGGAGGAACGATGCTTCCCACCTCCTCGTCTTCACCACAGATGCCAAGACCCACATCGCGCTGGATGGCAGGCTGGCCGGCATTGTGCAGCCCAACGATGCCCAGTGCCACATCGATAAGGACAATTTCTACTCTGCCTCCACCACACTGGTAAACCCTGACCCACACATGGGGTTGGGGAACTCGGAGCTCCTGTTGAGGCCCCCATGGGATGGGAAAGGTGGTCCAGCCCTGGGAGGAGAGCATGATGGGGACCAGGATGGTTGGGGGCACATTTTCCTATGGTAGAGCCTCTCCTCTTTCCCAGGACTATCCCTCTCTGGGCTTGATGACTGAGAAACTCTCACAGAAGAACATCAACTTGATCTTTGCTGTGACAGATCCTGTTGTTGGCCTCTACCAGGTAACAGCTACTGTGCAAAGCCATTTTCCTGAGGGGCTGGTGGGTCCTGAGGAGCATCTTTTGCAGCTGGCCATGGGTGACTGGGCATAGCTTTGTGGTCTCCTGTCCTATTGAAGCTCCAGTGTGCCAGGGCGGGGGTTGGCCCAGCTGTGGCACATTCACCCAGCACCGGCAGACCATGGTTATGATATTTCTCCAGAACTACAGTGAGCTGATCCCAGGCACAACTGTGGGCACCTTGTCCAAAGACTCCAGCAACGTCCTACAGCTCATAGTGGACGCCTACGGGGTGAGTGTGCAGCGTAACGGCCCCACCACAGCTCTCTCCCTCCCAAAATAGCCACTGCTTCACACTGCAGGCAGCCCACACAGATTTGGCAGCTCCTCCAGCCCTGAGCATCCTCCCTGGACCAGCTGAGAGCATCTGCCTCCACCCATGCGTGCGGGGACCCCAGGGAAGAGAGATCACTGTGTTTACCACTTGCCCCTTCCCACCCCCAAAGGCATTTCCATGTGGGGAACGACATAGCCGAGTCCTGAGAAAGACTCCAGGCACGTGGGAGCATCACTGTGGTGCTTGGGGTGACCCCTTCCCGGGACGGAGCCTTGTCCAGCCTGTGCTGTCTTCTCCATTGTTGCCTTCTCCTCCCCCAGAAAATCCGCTCCAAGGTGGAGCTGGAGGTGCGTGACCTCCCGGAAGAGCTCTCCCTGGCCTTCAATGCCACCTGCCTCAACGACGAGGTCATCCCGGGACTCAAGTCTTGCACGGGGCTCAAGATCGGGGACACGGTGAGGATCCTGTTCATGGGCTTGGTTTCTCTCCCGCTGTGTGTAGCAGCGCTGCCAGCTTGTCTGATGCTCTCCACCAGCACCGTCTGCTTGCCCCTCCACCTCCCAGGTGGCACAGACCTGGTAATCTTTGCAGTGGAGAGAGAGCTCCAGCTGGGTGGGTGCAAGCAACTACTCTTGTGAGTCTGCTGGCTGTCAACTCCACGGTCCCCTAGCTCAGCCCCAGCTGCTGGCCACAGCGCACGGGATTTCGCCTGGTTACTGTGGCAGGCCGGTGCCCTAACCCAAACCGTGCTGGGACAGCTTTGAAAAGCCCAAAGGGACCTGGTGGGTCCCAGTTCTCGGCTCCTTATGCTTGGGCACAGACTGGGGTGGGTACCCCAATACCGTGCTGGCAGTACTGACACCGGGACACACCCTCCAGGTGAGCTTCAGCATCGAGGCCAAGGTGCGGGGATGCCCACAGGAGCGGCAGAAATCCTTCACCATCAAACCCGTGGGCTTCAAGGACAGCCTGGTGGTCATGGTGAACTTCAGCTGCAGCTGCTCCTGTGAGAGCCAAGCCGAGGCCAACAGCTCGTC
>NW_010401917.1:46875-49504 GCF_000710305.1 Buceros rhinoceros silvestris
CCCGGCGCCAACAGCTCGTCCTCCAGCCAGGGCAACGGCATGCTGGAGTGCGGCATCTGCCGCTGCAACGCCGGGCGCCTGGGCTCGCACTGCGAGTGCTCGGAGGAGGAGTACAACCCCTCGCAGCAGGACAACTGCAGCCCCCGGCCGGGCCAGCCCCTCTGCAGCCAGCGTGGCGAGTGCATCTGCGGGCAGTGCGTGTGCCACAGCAGCGACTTCGGGAAGGTGACGGGCAAGTACTGCGAGTGCGATGACTTCTCCTGCGTCCGTTTCAAGGGCCAGATGTGCTCAGGTGAGTGCTGGGCTTGGAGGGGAGGCAGCTCAGGGCTGCCCTGAGCTCATGGCAAGGGAGACACCAGCTATTTGGGGGCTTGTCCTCACACATTGTCCCCACCTCTGGCTTGCTCAGCCATGGCTCTCCCTGGACCAGCCCTGACGCGATGTCAGGGGGAATCACTCCCTTTTTGGCACATGGTATCACCTTCCGCGCCCGAGAGCTGGGGCAGGGTGATGGGCTAGAGGGTTAAAAGCAGATCTTGGTCCCTGCTTAGATTCAGGAGTCCCGTCAGGGGGACACCAGGGAAGCAGCCCTGGAGTGCGCAATGTGGGGACCGGCTGGACCCTGCTCGAATCTCACAGCCCCCGATACAAGAGGTATTGCTCTGCAGGAGGGAAGCCCAGGGTGTAGGGAGAGGGGTGGGCAGAGGCAATGGTTATCCTTCACAGAGTCCTTGAAGACTCCCCATTGGCAAAAGAGGTGAGGAAGCAACTCCTCCCCCCCACTGGCCATACACCATCTCTCCTGAATATTCATCTCTTCCGTGTGCTGCCAGACTCTGCCACCCCAGCCCCAGCTGTGCTGCTCTCAGTACTGGGGAGAGAGGACCAGTGCTTGGGTACTCCTCCCACACTGGGGACCGGGGAAGGAGCCCCTCTCTGCAAAACTCCCATCCAAAGGAGAGTGGCTTCACATGACCCGATGTGCCCGGGCCTCCTCCAGGGTTTATCCCACCCTTGTCTCCAGGAAGCACTGGAGCTCTGGGCAAACCCCAGTCCTCTGCCCCGTCTCCGTTTTTTTCAAGGAATGTGCAAGGGGTGGCAGTGCCTGGGACTGAGACAGGAAGCTGTGGCACGTACCCTCCAGGAGCAGAGCACCCAAAAGTGATTCAAGGAGGGAGGGGTAGCCGCCCTCTTCCCTCTCCCCGGCCTCCCTCCCCGAGCTGCTCACACAGTGCCAAAAACCTGCTGCTTTTCTGCTGTGAGCCCCAAAGTCCCCAGGAAAACGACAGTGGCCAAAGCTGATCCCACTCCCCTGGAGCCCGGCCTGGGCAAGATCAAGCCTGCTGGCCAGGTGACACCTGGTTCCTGCTCCCTGATGTCCCCAAACAGAGTTTTCGGGACCCCACCTGCCCCTCAGCTCAACTTCAGGGCTCACGGCTGCCTCCGTGCTGCTGCAGATAATGCAGCTGGTAACGCTGGGTTCCCCCCCCCCGCCCCTGAGAGTTGGTGCCTTCCGGGAGTGGGCGCCTGTCCCTGCTCCTGCTGCCTGTTTGCACAAGGGCTGCCAGCATGGGCAAAGGGCGATGACGAGGCACTGCCAGCAGCCTGGGCAAGCTGTTAATTAACCCGCCCTGTGTGACCCTATTGGCATCCATCCCGCCCCACTGAGCCACTTCTCCCCAGCCTCCCCGTCTGTTTCCGTGCCTTGTCACCCAGCAGGGCGCTATTTTCCTGTGACTCAGCCCTAGTTCCTCATTAACGGGGTTACACATTCATTTCTCATGCCAGTGCCCCCGAGGCCATGGTTGGGGACGGTGCCTGGCCGATGCCCCGCTGGGAGCAGCGTTCCCACTGCGCCCCGGGCTTGGGACAGGTCGGCGCGTGCCGGTTCCGCGGCATTTCCACCGCTCACCCATGTCTCGACTTTGAGCTGAAATCAAACCACAACCCAAATAGCTCCAGGCTTTGGCAGGACTGGAGCATGTCTGTCTGTCTGTCTAATTAAACCAGTCTTGGTGAGCGTGCAGAGCCTGTGGGGCATTTCCCAGCAATCAGCTTCCCCTGCCTGGTTTGGGGCTGGGAAAAAAGTGGGATTTGGGGGTTGGACCAGATGTCCTGACAGTCTGAAATTAAAAGCTGAAGCTTGACTAGCCCAGAGATGGATCTGACTGAGCATCTCCAGCTGCTGCTGCCGACTGCCCCAGAGAGGGATCGGACTGAGCATCTCCAGCTGCTGCTGCCGACCTGCCACAGCTGGGGCAGCTCAGCTGGAAATTTGGCAGGTTTTTTCTGTTTTGGGTAGAATAAGAGGGGACACGGCAACGGTTGAGGTTTGATGTGGGCTGCTGCATGCCCCACCCCAACGACAGTGGAAGGGGGCTGTCCTGGGGCTGTCCGTGGGTCCGCCTTGCCGTGCCCACGGAAGTGGATCTGCTGCTCTGGATATATGGGCAGCCCCTATGGGTGACAGTTAATGAGATCTATGGGGACACTCAAGGGTCCTGATGCCCTCTGGGTTGTCCCCAGGCCATGGGCAGTGCAGCTGCGGGGATTGTCTGTGCGACTCAGACTGGACCGGTGACTACTGCAACTGCACCACCCGCACCGACACGTGCATGTCCAGCAACGG
>NW_010401917.1:49620-50278 GCF_000710305.1 Buceros rhinoceros silvestris
CCACGGCTCCTGCGTCTGCGGCAAGTGCGACTGCACCCAGCCTGGCTCCTACGGCGACACCTGCGAGAAGTGTCCCACGTGCCCAGATGCCTGCACCATCAAAAAGTGAGAGAGGGCAGAGGGCTGGGACAGGCTGTACCCATCAGGGAGCCGGCAGAGAGCTGGGATGGGTCATACCCTATCAGGGAGCTGGCAGCGGTGGCAGCAGGAGCTCTTGCCCGCTGCAGCCTGGCTGGGTTGGGATTGTAGTGATTTCCACAGCCTGAAAGGTGTGACAGTCCCCTGGAGCATGGAGGAGATCACGGTACCTCTGCCCTCTTCCTCAGGGATTGTGTGGAGTGCAAGAAGTTTGAGCGGGGAGCGCTGGCAGCGCAGCAGTCCTGCAGCCGCATGTGCCGGGACGAGATCGAGACGGTGGAGGAGCTGGGTAAGAGAGGGGAGCCAAACCCCTGCCCTAACGCGTGGAAACCCGGCGGGGGCTTTCCCTCCACGTGTGCATCCCCCTGGCACGGGGAGCTCTGATCCTCTCGCTCTGGCAGGTGACAGGGGCAAGGATGCTGTGAACTGCACCTACAAGGACGAGAACGACTGCGTGGTGCGGTTCCAGTACTACGAGGACTCCAGCGGCAAGTCCATCCTCTACGTTATCGAGGAGCCA
>NW_010401917.1:50421-50769 GCF_000710305.1 Buceros rhinoceros silvestris
GGGCTGAGCGGGTGCAGAGCCTACCACGCTGGGTTTCTGTGCTAAACAGGAGCATTTTGTGTCCCTTTGGTAACTCCCACCAGCATCAGGCTCCCGGGGCACCGGGCCAGGGGCTGAGCGGGGTTAAAGAGCTGCTTTGTTCCCTGCTCCTGCCATCTGGGTGGCGATTTCCTGCCTGTCTCACATTGCCTCACCGTGCTGCTCAGTTATTTCACCCCCACGTTGAGGCCAAGGACGGGGGCTCAACCTTCCCACTGCCCTGATCCTGTTTCTGACTCCACGGGTGTGATTTTTCTCCAAAGCAGATAAGAGCTGACTCCCATTAGCCAGCAGCGATGCTATGGCTGC